>NW_008824238.1:8516899-8526742 GCF_000699105.1 Pygoscelis adeliae | reverse complement strand
CGGTTTCGCTGAGAAAACCGAAGAGTTTGTTGCAGGCGGGGTAAGAACGTAAACGAGGCTACCTGAGGTGGGAGCGCGGTCCCTTTCCCTGTGGGTGTCTGGCGTACAACAAGGAGCGTTCTTCATCCAACCCAGCGTTCTCAGCCTTAAAATGCTGCCGTTCTCACCGAACGGTCGGTCTTTTAGAAGTCAAAGCCGTGGAAAGTTCATCTTTTTGGTGGTGTCGTTCTTTAGTTTGCGCGAGCACGATGAACGCTTTGTCCTAAGGGTCTGTAAGGGAAGGAGGAGTGACTGGCAGGGTATGTGTCAAGAGAAGGCGATGTATGACTGGAGGGCACAGCGTTGTAGTTGCAGCTGTGTGCACGAGGAAAAAAAAAAGATTGCGTGCAGCAGGTTTGGCGTAGGCAGGTTACTTGCGTACAGCCACGTGAAGTTTACCGGCCCCATCCTTCTGAAGGAAAAGCTGTGATGGCAGTAACTGAGGTTTGCTAAGATCTCCGTGAAAAACGGGTCCTTTTGATAGCAGCATCAAGCAATATCTTGTAAAAAAGATGGCGGCAGACTTTTTAGCAGGGCCTGTTGCGACAGGACAAGGGGGAATGGCTTTAAACGAAAGGGGGGTAGATTTAGACTAGATATAAGGAAGAAATTTTTTACGCTGAGGATGGTGAAGCACTGGCACAGGTTGCCCAGAGAGGTGGTGGATGCCCCATCCCTGGAAACATTCAAGGTCAGGTTGGATGGGGCTCTGAGCAACCTGATCTAGTTGAAGATGTCCCTGCCCACGGCAGGGGGGGTGGGCTAGATGACCTTTAAAGGTCCCTTCCAACCCAAACCATTCTATGATTCAGTGCATGAACATTGTAGAATTTTATTCCTAAATGCACGCATATTTCCAGTGCCAAATGCCAAACTGCTGTATTTCAGTACACAAGGATACGAACCCTTCCTGAGAAATGCAGCGTTCGAGCCAAACATCAGGTTTGAAGCAAACAGGTTCAGAGGATCTGTTTTGATCCTGGTGTAAATTTCTGGCGGACAAGAGCTCTTGCACTGGTCAAAGGAAGCAGGTTGCCTAACCTGGTGTCTTGGCTCTGGAAGAAAAGGCGTAAAAATTTGCAGGTGATGCAGAATAATCTGTCTCAGAAAAAAATAAATCCCAACTCATAAATATGGGGAGCTCTTCTCAAGTAAGAAACAGCTTTGGTAATTATGCATATTCTTACTGTCCTTTAATACGTCTGTAAAATGGTCTTTCCATTGTCATGTATGTGGCCACAATTTGTACAAACGTTGTGGGTACAAAGTAGCTCCGGTGTTTGCTGCGCCATTTCACTGGCTGGCTTCTGTCCACTGTAAAAACCCTGCCTGTATTGTAGTGAAAGTCTGAGTAGAGGTGTTTTCTCTAAGCCATCCATTCATAACTTTCCATGTTTCTAACCCTTATTCCTATCCATTTTCCATGCTTACTTCCTGAACAAGCAGTCAGAATCTTTCAATTAATTTAATGGAAGAAGCCTTTAAAAACGGGGAGGTGGGGCTTTTTTTTCCTTTTTTTTTTTCTTTTGTTTCTTCAATTCTGTCCCTTCCAGGTGTATCATTTAAGAGCCTGTAAAGTAACCAGCACCTCTCTGCTAGGCAGGAGCACGCAACTGACGCAAAACATCACGGCATTTTGTCTTCTCCCCACGCCATTTTGTATGCGCCATTCACACGTGGTTCGTTTTTATTATCAGGCCGCTGCTACGCGGTGGCAGCGCGAGGTTTGACAGTGACTTCTGGCCGAGGTTTCGCTTCTCCTTTTTACCCTGACCCGATGCCGTTCATTTAGATCTCGTGACATACAAAACTAGACTGCATTCTCATTGCCGCTTGGCATTTTATCAGCCTAAAGCGTAAGCTGCGTCTTACGCCTTCATCTTGTACAGCAAAGTACTCCTGGAAACCCTCACTGTTCTGTCACGCTTTCATCTTACTTAACTACCCTCACCTTTACACATCCTTCGCATCTCCTCATTAATACCTCTGAATACAAACAGCTGTCCCAATAATCAGAGGTTTCGCTAACCCACTTTTTACTACTTTGGAAAGTGAGCACAGTTCTTTAAAAAGTCAGACTCTTATTTATGTAAGGGTAGATACCGGTCTATGCAAAACTGCCCTTTTGTATATATTTTTTCACAAAATACAGTAGTTTGTGTGGTTGAATGGTGTTCTGGCTACATCGTTCTCATAATAAGCCACTTAAAATTGTAAATAAATACATGCCTAAAATAGTTTAAATACATTAAATTATATATTATTTAATTATATATGTTTAAACCATTTAAAGTATTTTTACTATTTAAAAGAATAATCTTGTTAAAAACTCAGAATGCTGCAGGGGTGGAGGGGAGTTCCAGATTTTACCACGCTTTACAACTCTCACAGATCCTAGCTGGTTTGTCCAACTCTTTCTAACGGCTCTGCTAATTTCTTTTACATACTTTCTTATACCGGAGGCCTGGTTTTCTGCGATAGTGGACACTCGGTTTGCAATGACGTGCTCAGCGCCTCTGAAAGATGTCACAAGTTTGACTCAAGAATGAAAGCAATAAAATGATTTTATATGTCTATATGAAGGTTGTTCTTTCTAGTATTTGTGTTTTCCTTTTCTGCCAGATGTCTTTTTGAAGTGTAAGCTGGGAAGAAGTCTTCAGAAAGAAGTTACTATAATTGCAGAGTATTGCTAGTAGAAGCTATCAGTCCCGTACAACGAGAAACTGATACAGATTTTGCAACTCAACAAATACCTCATGTCCATTGAATAATATTTAATACAATGTTTACCTCAGCAATAACAAACTATATGAGAAGTACAGTGTTTTACAGAACAGATACATTAGATGGTATTTGCGCATTAGTTTTTCTTGCCCAAATATAGAAGCTGTTTTAAGTGAAAAATGTGCTATGAACAAGCCAACTCTTAAGGCTCATTTGCTTGAACCCGCTAAAAGACAAGATAAACGAACTTTGGTGTCTCGAGCGGACAAGTACTTGTACTGGGGTAACAAACGCATTTTAAACCCTGTAACATGCAACACACCCGCGCGGATCAACGCAAGCAACACTTGGCGTACAGGGCAGTTTGTGCCCGCTGTACCTAGCGCTGTGCGTACGCAGGACAGATTTCGGCACATTTTTACTCGGGGTGAACATGCATCCACGTTTTCAGGAATAACTACGTACATTTAAGATTATCCAAAGGATGAAGCCCTGACCCGATGGCTGCGGTCAGGGGGGTTTCGGCCATCAGCTTCGTGCGGTGAAGAAAGCGCACGCGGGATGTCGATGGCTATTCTCAGACTCGCCCTTTGCTTCTCACCCAAGCCTGTACTGCTCTGTACTTAGCCGATACTGCATCGCTCATTCTCCCCCCTTTTCCACAGCATACCCAGTCACCGCTCGTCCCGCAGGGGGTGAGGTTACCTACTCTGCTAGCAGCTCTGCCTTTGTGGCTGCCTCTCCTGTTGGCGCTGGCTGCAATCGCCTTCATTTCCCCCAATTCAGATCCCAGCAATGTCCTCCATGATAGAAACCAATGATGCGTCACATTAACTTAATGAGGTATTAATTACATTTAAGAATGAATTCCTTCTCTACGAACAGCACTTCAGGAATTATAGTTTGTCTGTAGATACTATTTTTTAACTTAAATATATATATATAAGGTGTAATAAATAACATTTTTTTTAGAAGCAAGAAGGGAGATTAGATTGGTGAAGTTGTTGATGTTTCTCCTTGGTTTGCGCCGTCTCCTTGTGCCGAGTGAGTCAAAAACTGCCCTGTAGCTCCGATGTATAACCTGGAACGCATTGGCCACTTCTGCAAGAGAAGAGACAAGCACAGCGCTGAGACACATGGGAACCGCGCAGCCTGAATGCGGTTCTCAAAGCTTTAAGTGTTGATGGAACCACAACGTGAGAAAACGGGAAACTGTTGCTATCGCCAGAAAGTCCCCATTTTGTTACCTGTTGGAAAATGTCGTTAGAAGCTGGGTAAGGGAACCTCAGCCTGAGTCTTTTCTTTGGTAATTAATCATGAGGCACAGCTCCTAAACCCCCCGGGACCCAACGCACAGGAGTAAGTCATGCCGATCAGTCACCGTGCCACAATTTGTATAGCAGACGCTCTGTTGGTAGAATAAAACAAAGCACTCCTCTTTGCCAGGGATGCTATGGGGACATACCAACGCCTGCAGAGATTGCAGCCCCGTGCGCGTACCCGTTCGTGCCGGCCGGCCCCCGCAACACCGACCGCAGCACAGGGGCTGCCAGAGGCTGCGTTAGAGGGAATTTAGTGTAATTGCTCCTTGGCAGTCTTCGGCACTGACAGCTTCTCGTTCTTTGTCAGCTCCAACGGTTTCAGATGAGACAATTCATCTTTCCATTCAGCAATTATTGGAATAAATCGCTTGCATTGGTGTTACGTATCTGTTCCTATAGCTCGAGTTTCTTAACCCGACCAAGTTACTTACTGCAAACAGCCCTGCAGTAAGGGTGACTGCAGCCGCGTGCCCTTCTCTTGGAAGGGAGCATTCAGCTCCAGTCTGACGTGCCGAGTTCATTATTAGAGAGGTGGGTATTTGAAAAGACAACTTGTCATACGCATCTGATGCAAAAATACCTGAGACACAGCCAGCGTGTTGTTCCAAAAGAATACTGGTTTTTAAGGCGCTTTGGGGAACAGGCTGGCAACCTTTCTGGTGTGTAATGAAAGGGAGCTCTGAAAACAGAGGGGCTTAATACTGCAGTTAAATCTCAGCTCTTCTATTTAAGGACACAGAGGAGCAGCATATTCTCAGTTGGAAGGACTGTGCGACCTCATTCAGTATTTTTATTTCAAGAGTAACGTTACAAATTTGTCGCCGGTAAGACATCCGCGTTTAAAGTCATCAACCATATTTTTTGCTCGGTGTAAACACAACTGTACTTGGATATTTTACTTTCCTCACTATTTGTATTTACTGTGCTTGAGATATGAGTGTAGTTACAGTCCTCATCTGTACTTGTCATCTCTTATCCTGCACTTCGGGGGTTTTTTTGAGGCATGTACTATGATTTGTCTGTGACGCTTTTGTTCTAGTGTCAACTAAAAAATTAATTTACTACCAGGAATATGAGAAAGATTGGTTACACTCATAGAATTGTTACAAAACTAAATACCGGTGAATGGCACATAAATAAGATTATCAAAAATAATTGCTAGATGAACCCAGTACTGCTGTATTCCAGTAGCCTGGGAAATGTGCATCTGGATCATTTAACTGCTGTAATAACTATTTAAAAGTATTTTTCTGCCAGTAATAGTTGGCAGCTGATAAGAAGTACCGTAAAAGACCTGTATCCTTTCACTCTGACCAAGGGAACTAACAGAAGCTACTTCAAACTTATGTTGAAATACATCACGGTATTTTTTTTCCTTAAAATTATAGCCATCTTTAATTGATGTAAAGGTTTTGCTTTCTTAATGAGCCTGCTAATCATTTAAACAGCCTCAGAAGCTTACGTTCACATCACGCTTTTTACAGCGACCAACGCTGTGAACAAGAAACACTCTGAATTAGTCACTTTATAGGAATTAGAGATTACTTCACAAGTTAATCTTAATTAAATCATTCTGAATTCACCAGACTTTAAGAAGAAAGAAACACGCCAGTGCTCTAACTCACTCCCTGAGACCAGAGCCAAAGAAAATACCCCGTGGTATTTAAGAGTCCCGTCGGTCACTGAGCAATGCATGTGAAACCAGTTTCCAGCCCCAGGTCCTCTCCAAGAGCAGTTCCCTTCTCATCCCCTCTGCATCGCCGTGAATTTTTTTGATGAAGGGAAGAGCAACAACAGGGTATACCAGCTAGACGAAATAAAAGCATCAGAAAAGCACTTTCGTAGAAGGAATTAACACATGGCCAGTAATTAACGCCACTTCCTGTACCTTGGCTGCCTCGGCAGGAGAACCAAAGCAGGCCCAGCCACGGCTGGTATCGCCGCTGTGGGACAGCACGTCACCTCAACCACACGCATCCCCTACAGCCAGTTCTGATGGGGTTGGTGGGGATCGCCGAGGTTTCCAGGCAGGGACCGAGGAGGGGCTGGTACTCCTCTGGTGCTGCCCTCCGCCTTCACTTCCAAGGGACCAAGTCCCACTAGGTTTGGACCTACACCATAGTTGATATTTTTGTGCGCAGTCCCTGAAGCTAGAGGGACAAAGCTCTGGGACGTTTCCATCAGGCCCCTAGCGCCTAGAGGCAATGGTTAGTCTAGGCAGCCTTTTCATCTATTAACTCTGGCAAGGTAAATAAGCTTGAAATCTCTAGATTCATCTAAGTATCTTTAACACCTATTCACTTCTTCACCGAGAGAAGGCGGTAGCTGCTCCTCAGCTCTCCTACCTTGACAGGGTGGAGGTATCCATCCCCTCGAAGGGTACCCAAGCCCTCTCCCGGTGACTCTTCCTCATCCTGAAGGCTGCGAGTGAGGTGTGCGATATAGGTGGTGGCCAGGAGGAGTACATCCAGCTTGGAGAGCTTGGTGTCGGGCGGCACAGAGGGAAGCGTCTTCTGCAGCTCGAGGAAGGCATGGCGCAGGGTTTGAACCCGACTGCGCTCTCGAGCGGCGTTAGTGGCGGGAGAGGTGCCCCATCCCGCTGCCCGCCCGCCGAGGGCGGGCAGGAATTGCTGCCGGCGGCAGAAGGCAGCAGGGAATCGGGCTCTGCGCCCAGGCCGGAGATCTCCTCGCTGCTCTCAGCTAAGTGTCCACAGTCCATTGGTGACTTCCCCGGCAGGGAGGGTCCTGCAACCAAACAAGAGCGTCTCTAAAGCCAGCCGCTATGCTGTGCTGAAGCGAATGCTTTCTAAACACAAAGATTATCAGAAATGCAAGTGCTGCCCGTGCCAGGAAAAGCCAGGATGCCGCTGTGCAGCTGGGTGAGCTGCTTCTCCGCCCGCTGCTTATAAATTTGATGTCACACACAGGTACAGAAACAGAAGTTAAGCTCTTCAAAGATTTAATTTTGGGGGGGGGACAGTATTACACAGAGCAATTTCTTTGAATCACTAGTAGCCCACATTATTTGTATAATTTGGCACATGGAACTCTGTGTATATTTTCTATTTACCTGCCATCATTTTATCGACGGTCTTTTAAGCGGTCAGTGCTCCTTGGATTACAGAAAGAAAAATACCATTTTCAGATGCAGCGCTGAATGGAGCCGCAGAGCATAGTACGAGTGTTTGAAGGATGAAGCTCGGTCCATGACTTTAAAGGATCAGGAACCGACTTCTGTCCTCCCACCCCTAACGCTACTCAGGAATTTCCATGCTTATCCCGTAGCTTCTACGTTTTCAAACATCAAAAGCATCTTGTAAACTGGATTTTGGCCATTGGGGGGCAAAAGAAGCCTTTGAAAACAACAGCAAAAAGCTCCTTTTGAGCAAAGCTGAAAATAACGACTGCAAGGTCTTTTCTCAACTTTCAGAAGAGACGGTCAGTCAGCTCTGCCTGCAAAAAAACTCACAGTCCTTTCATTCATTCAGTTCCACAGTAAAATGCAATTCAATCAATATTCCCCAAAGCGCAGCACTTCTTAGCTAAAATAATACCTGATCCTCTTGTCCTCAGTCAAGCAGCCCTTCTAGACGCCTCAGACAGAGCCGGCTTTCACGTGTTGGGAGCGGCTGTTTCTGTGATGGCCCAGCTAGACAACAAGGGTAAGAACAAGTTATTAAAACTTTTAATTTCATTCAAACACTATGTAACTTTAAAAATTTAAATAAAATCAATGCATGTAAATGACTGAAGATCTACGTTTACAGAAGTCAGGCCTTGATTTTGCAAAGCATTTCAGGCACAGTGCTGAAGTCCCACTGATGTCCCTGTGTAATTGCGGCTGATAACGGCAAAAACCCCAAGACAATGAGCCAAGTCAAGGATTTATAGCAGAGAAGAGGAAAGGTTTCTAAATAATCTTTTTTTGCAATGCTCAAATTTGATGGTTTTAGAAGACCTTTTTTTTTGGTGTTTTATTGTGATTAACTTGCTGTTAATCTGACTCGCAGAGTTTTATCAGATAACGTTCTCTTAAATAGCAGTACAGTTTAGACTGAAATTATTTGTGAAATACTCTGTGTGCGTTATAACTGTAAACCAAAGGAAAAAATCTCATTATTCTTTTTTATTGTGATAATTATGACCTATATAAAATAAAACTCACATTAAGTCTACGCGAGCTTGTCTTAAGTGAGGGCTGAAAAACAGTCCTTAAATTGGCTATTTCCTTTAACTTAAAATAAAAAAGAGGTCCCATGTGCTTTTTTCTTGGTATTTTCTCACTGTGTTAAGTCACAGTCGGATCTAGATGCATTTTTGTGGCAAAAAAAAAAAAAAATCACCTCTATTGCCACCGCAGAGTCAATACAATCATGAAATACGGCAGAAGAGCCTGGCGTTTCAGGTTTCTCAGCAGGATTTCTCATCTGCCATCCCATCGAAATCCCACTGAAACGAAGAAGCCTTCCCCGATTACTGGAAAAGTCCGAATTACACAAGGATGCAGGCAGAGCGGGTTAGTATAAATACCTGCTCATCCACCGAAACACAGGACCGAGGCCGGTTTACATGCAGTTTTGATTTTGCCGCGTTGGTGTATAACCAAATGTAGCACTAGAATGACTTTGGGTGACACACAGCACATAGAAATGCACGTACCTAAAAACCTCATTTCCTTGGGCGCCGCCTGAAGTAGAAGTTTGTTTTAGGAGCTGCACATCCGCATCGGCTGAAATCCTGGGCCTACGGAGAAAAAAAGGCAAAGTTTCAGCTGTGGAAGTGAGAGATTTCCCTCTGAATTTATTTCTTCGCTGTCAGATTTCCCATCGCATACATACAGCGAACGGCCCGCGGAAGTCTGCTACGCAGAACCGCAGGACCTGCTGTAGGTGCGCACACGTGCGCGGCCAAGACACGGTGGCTCCTGAGCCAAGGTCGCCTTTGTCACGCACCGGGGGGCCTGGGCAGCGTCACTCTTCACAGGGGTGCGATCAGGGTGCACCCTCCGGCTGCCGCTCTCCCTGTACACCGAGGAGTCGCCCAAACCTCCCGGTCCGAAGGACTGTTGCTGAAAACTGAAGTCAGTAAAATGCCTCTGGGCAACAGCCAGGTTCCATGTAATCTCCTTTAAAGTTTTACAAGAAAGAGGTTTGGTTTTTTAAGGCAATTGCGGTAATCTTTGCAGACACCCGCTTGCTGCCTGGCGTGCGGAGAGACCTGGAAATGGGGGTGTGAGGGGAAGGCAGAGTATTTACATTATTTCTAAAGCATTTCTATTGCAGTATTTCTAATGCGGGCAGATGCATTCCCGCTTTCACACGACGTTACAAAGGCATAATCGGTTTGAAATCGAATTAGTTTACCAAAGAAAACCGCACAACACTTATTTCAGTCCTATATTCCGTGTGAATGAAACAGTGATAAAGGCAACCTGCCCACGCGGAGAAGGAAGAGATCGAAAACGCCAGAGCAGAGTACGCAAACTGAAAAGAAATAGGTGGAAACCTTAGATAAACTTGTTCGCAGCCTTTTCACTTGTTCCTTGGGGGGAAAAAAATATAGCGAACCTGTATGATTTTGCATCGTTTTTAAGAAGACCTTGCCCTTTGCGTAACTCCGGTAACAGTTAACGAAAATACCTGCTCTGGAGCAGCGACACAGGAACTCGCCTGTTCGTGCGTGAAGGCAGCACAGGCGCTAACCCGCACCGCCGGCCCGGGGAGGGGAGGGGAGGCTGCGGGAAACCCCCGCCGGCTGC
>NW_008824238.1:8486229-8515418 GCF_000699105.1 Pygoscelis adeliae | reverse complement strand
GGCCCCGCCGGCCTTCTTGCCCTCGGGGTGGTATCCATGGCCCCGCGGAGCCACCTCCGCCAAGATGGAGAGGGCTGAATGGCATGGGATGCTATCGGGCTGCTTAAATTTAAGGGAGATGAATTTAATTAGTAAACCCGAAACTGTGCCTCAACATTTACCCTTGCCTGGCGCTGGCTGCCTGAGTAGGGGTTTCCCTGCTTCCATCAGGAGTTACTCTGACAAAAGGTACTCTGTCAGTACTGACAAGGCCATGATTATGGGCTTCACCCGCACCTCGCACCATCCTTCAGCCTCCTGTTGCCCAGAAGAATGAAGGCTGCGGCTCCCTGGAGGACGGCAGAGGCACCTCCAAGCAGCCCTGCTGAGCCAACCTTGCATCCCACCCCACGTTTCAGCCCCGAGGTTTCCAGGTCTGCCTCTGGCACGAGTGAGCATTGCCGAAACCTTTCTGCAGCTCAAACCTCTTAGAAATTCACTCAGCTAGCCTCTGGGGCTCAAACAAGCAGTTCTTGAACACGTCCTTAATCTTGCACTGAAAACACCCTCACTTGACATGGTGGTGTGATAGGGGAGAACCGATCCCGGGCTCCCTGGGGAGCAGGGAGACCTGCCTTCCAGCCCCCGTTCCCCTGGGGCTCCTCTTTCGTTCTGTAATTGCCAAATGTGTGCCGACTAGGTCCAGCACACGAGTCTGGGGATCAGCTCTCCCGTACCCCAAGGAGGTGTCCTAGGTCTGCCTGCCCAAGAAATGTCCACTCCAAAAGGACTTTTAAGTAGACTATGGGACCCTCAGCGATGTTAATATGGGTCAACGATAGAGGACTTAACGGTAGGTGTCCGAACTGCCTGAGACTTCCCAGCCACCCTAAATTAGCAGATGTGAGCGCTGTGCCCTTCTTCCCTGCTCTAATGCAATTAATGACACAACATTACGTATTTTTTTGACTTTCCCGTTGTACACACACAAAGTTCAGCCGCAGTGCAGGAAATCCAGTGGAAGGAGTTGGAAGAGAAGTGGTGGAACCCCCACTACCACCTTTTGGCAACTCCCAATCCAGCTTTGCCGCAGAGCGCGGTTAGAGAGATTGCAGAGTGAGATTCGTGAGCGGGGTTTGGAGAGACAACCCTGGCTGCTAACAGTTACCGAAGAGGAGGTGCTTTAGACATATTAAAAGAAAGCCCAAACAGATATAAAGGTAGAGATCGTTGCTCTTTGCCCCATCGAGACTTTCTCCCACCAGAAGGCTCGTCCTCTGTGGTAGCCACAAAGAGATCCAGTGATTATCTTCTTGTAGCAACTTGTATTTAAATCTAAAGCCGTAACAAGCCGCTGCAGCTGTTTTTTCCTCTTCCCCAGCTGAATGTCTGAGAATTACTTTCCTGCCTTACCTTCCACAGTCTATTTCAAATCTGAGCAATGTCAGGGTCACAGAAGAGCCAGATTTCCACTGTGATTTAGGTAAGAAAAAGTTCTACTGGAGACAGAGTGATGCTTATCCAGGTACACTTTGCTCCCTGCACGTCAAATTATTTTCTGGTTTTACAGCAACAATTCAGCATGAACATTCATGGTATTTCTTTCCAATTTGTTCATCTTCTCCCTTTCCCCTTTCTGTATAAGGACATAACAAGTATGTTTGTCTGCTGGTAAGGTGAAGCGGGGGTATTGGTACTACTGACGGACCAGCAGAACTGTCGCTCGTCCGAGTAAAACAGTCAGGGTGCAAAGCCGCACACGGGCTGTACCTGACCAGGTCCCACCGATGCCAGCTGTAGCTTGGGAGCAAATCAAAGGCGAGACACAGCCACGGAAGAGTCGAAATAGGTTGAAATTCAGAACTTCTGCTCCATGGGGAAAACTCAACATTTCGTAACGGGAGTGCATTCCAAATCCAAACATATTTTGAAAATTTCCAATTAAATACCTTTTTCCCCTGGCTTCAAATGCCATGTTGTTAGTGTATTGTAGGACCGCAGCATATTCCGCAGTTATGTTAACTGTGTTATATTACAGTGTAGCAAAATGCTTTTTATTGTATTTTCTGAATTGTTAAAGGTAGAGCTGCTTCTGAATACTGGAATACCAGAACACATCAGTGCCTCTCCTGTATGCTGTAAGAAAGATTTCAACATTGAAGAAGAAGATAGGACAAGCATTTTAAATTTCATCTCTCCTTCCAAATTTGCCGATCAAAGTAGTTTAGCTTCCAAAAAGACAGTTGCCCCTGGAATAAAACCTTTCCTAATGGAGTTTCTCTGTGTGAATGTCAGCTCATTTACAATGTCAGGCAGTTTAGCTGTCTGAATCAAAACTCCATTTTGAATTACAATTTCTGAGGAACATTTTCACTAACAACCATAAAACAATCAAAAAGTTCCAATGCTCTCTCTTACCCCCCCTTTAAAATTATCCTCTCGCTAGATTTTCCTATCCACAGTCATAAATCCAAATATTTTAAACTAAGTATTGAGGGTTTTTTTAAAGACTTAGAGACACTGAGATCCCACCATAATTCCATTTCACACCCACAAATATTTAAGGAAATACTTCTAAACTATCCCACTGTAGATCACAAGAAAGGTGTCCAACTTGAAAGGGTCTCCATTAGCTCGGCCGTTCTCACTCTAAGGAAAGAGAAAGGAAAGCCAGGGTGAAGGACGAGAACCCCAGGAGATGCGGCTCACGGTTTTCCCTCGCTAGCAGCCACGTGAGAAGCGCGCTGCCGCGGCCAGGGCAAGCGAGCAGAGCGGGAGCCGGGCAGGGCAAGGGCTGGCTTTGCCGGAGCCGGAGAAGCGTGAATCTTTATGCATGGAATGACAGCGTGAATGATTGCACTCAAGGGGAACTGCGGACTTAAAATGCAGGGGTTTAGAGCAGGCCAAAGAACGGGACTAAACACACAGGTATGCAGCTGGGATGTAGCCAGGCTACTACAGAATGTAAAACGTGAGAGGCAGATTAGATCCGGAGAGACCGAGACCCACTTTGCTGTTTCACCAGTGGAAGACTTTGATAGGGGTTTGCTTTAGCTAGACGGGAGTTGCTTGGCTGCAGGATTCTCTGCGTGAAACCCCATGGCCCACTCGGTACAGGGAATAATTCATTCAGGTCTTAAATATTTTATTTAATGTACAAGAAACTAAAATCTTAAAGCCAGAAATACTCAGAACCTACAAAAAATAAGTCACGCTCTAAACGGCTTGCACAGCGTAACCCACATTGAAAAATACTAACAATCCATTAAATGTTTTCAAATGGGTGTGTGTCAGGCAGAGGGAAGCGTAAGGTGGAAAGATAACGCCACGCCATAAAGATCAGGAGGCGACTTCCCGGTGCACCGCATTGAGTCAGTAACCCAGCAGCTGCCGCTTCAAACCACGCTTAGCCAAAGTGCTGACATTCTTCTCCGGGAATTGCCTAAACAAGAAGCACCTTTTTTTAACGTATGCTTTTCTGTCTTCCTCGACCTGAGTATCATCGATGACGACAGCTAAAACAAGAAGTATCACGCTCGGTTAATACTAATTTCAGTAATGGACTAAAAACGACAGCTACACATCAGAGCTTTATTTATTGTTTTGTATTTGCTTGTTTTGAAGGCAAATGACTCACTAGCTTTACCAGAAGCAAGTGGCACCTCCGGGTTATAGTACCACTCATCTACTGCCTTAGTTTTGGAAATCTCTTTCTCTATAATGAAGATAAAGATCTTGTTACTCAAGGAGAGAATGCACGCAGGAGTTAAATTTATTTGAATTATCTTTATCGAAGGGCAGTAAGACATAAACGATAACAAAAATACACAAAACATTGAATGAAAAAAGACAGATCCTGATTTCCTTATTCATGAAAAATTCCTTTCTTATTTCAAGGAGGGTCTCAAGCATAGGACGCTGAGCTGACATTCACACACAGAAACTCCATTAGGAAAGGTTTTATTCCAGGGGCAATTTACAATCTGGCTTTTCCTTTCCTTATCTGTACGTTTGGAATTTTCCTATATTGGAAGTCTTGAGTGTTCACTTAATTACTCAAACTCATGCAAAGCAGCCAAACTCCAGTCCCACTCACTTAAAACAGAATTTGAAGTCAAATTAACGTGTAAGACTCCCAATCCAAAATTTAATCAGCATAGACTTCATTAATCTTCCTGTGCTTTCTTTCCTAACTATTCCACGTTATTCACCAGAACGTGGAAAAATCCAAATGATGGAAATTATTTTTTAGGACTACAGATCTTCTCAAAAGTCATGTGCTAATCGCTCCTTTCTTCTTGAAGTAAGAGACTACAAGCATGCCTCTGCATGACTGTTAAGAGTATCGCATATGGAAAGCAGCAGCCACTCGGGTAATTCGGGTCACAAACTAGGTAAGACACTGGTTAAAAACAGCTCCTTTCTTGAGGAAGTTTACAAAATAGGCAACCAGTTTAGCCTACCGAGTGCTGATAGTTTTACATGCTTTTAATACAAAGCATTACTTCTAAATACATAGGCAGTCACCTTATTTTTCTGAATGGGTGCCCCTTAAAGGGCAGCGTTAAATTCAACATACTTCATTCTGTCTGGTTTTGAGATTACAAAGACACAGGTAACATATCCAAAGAGACGCCAATACCCTTCTTTGTAAGCTTTGAGGGGAAAAAAAAAAAAAAATCCAGTAATGGCCAAATCTTCACATCCTGTAACTTCTGGCTTTTAGAACTGAACTTACTTCTGCCGTTACTTCAGATTCCTCCTCAACCTACATCAGAGAGATCAGAGGAGACAGATGAGGTCTTCAGGTCAGAACCACACCAAAGCCCCTGTCGCTCCTGTCTTCATTAATGCTCCTCAGGACCACACAACATTCCTACAAAATTTATGAGCCGTGCTATCAAAAGCTGCAGACGAAAAAAAAGGTCTTTACCTATTGCGAGGATATCGACCGATGCCGTGAACGCCCTTCTTTTTAACCAATGCCAAACCTGAGGGCAGACTAATCTGAATTGACATAATCTGACAATCTGGAGTAGTATAGATTCCCGTGTTACACAATTGACCAGCTTTTTCCGCACGCAAAAATGGTGACAGTTGACAATTTTGGCCAGATAAATTTGTATCAAGTACTGATAATTTTCAAGTTCCACAAGAAACAAAAATCTTAGTAATAACCAAAGCAATTTCTCATATAAATGAAATCAGATAAGACTCAGTCTTTTATTCCAAAACATTTTACTACAAACTATGTGTAACTGATTATACCCAACTTTACAGGATGTGTAATTAGTGATTACCATGACAGTCTAATGTATTAACTCTCCAAGAAAGGAAGACCTTATTGCTCCAGTTCTCTTTTTGAATTGAAGTATTAGTCTATTATATGGATCATTTCACAGCTGGCTCTGATTTATCTTGGTTTTGATGCAGCAATTAATTCTGCTCAGAATTAAGAGAACAGAAAGATGTAGTCAGTCATTTCTGTAGTCTCTGGCTGCAGTGTTATTTGATTGAAGAGGTAAGGTTCAAATACATATTTTTTTAGCGGTGAACTCCTAGAATCCTTCAAGGCCACGTGACTTAAAGTAAAAACTCACTGTTTTTTTCTTCTGGCAAAGTAAAATTTATTTGTTACAGCCACAATATATAACATTTATCATTTAGTGACTGTAAATAAGCAGGTGGTTCACATATTAATTGATTCCCCTCAGAGCTCTGCTAGTCAGGATAGCTACTTTGCACAGTACACAAAGATAAAAAATCATAAGGAAAATATGGAAGAGACTTTCAGATCCCCTTATTTTTATCGGTTACAGTCTGAATTACAATGACGTACTTTCCCATATGTCCTGGTTTCGGCTGGGATAGAGTTAATTTCCTTCCTAATTAGCTGGTACAGTGCTGTGCTTTGGATTTAGGATGAGAATAATGTTGATAATGCACCGATGTTTTAGCTGTTGCCAAGCAGTGCTTGCACTAGTCAAGGACTTCTCAGCTTCCCATGCTCTACCTACCGAGAAGGCTGGAGGTGCACGAGAAGCTGGGAGGGGGCACAGCCAGGACAGCTGACCCAGACTGGCCCAAGGGACATTCCATACCATGGGACGTCATGCTCAGTATATACACTGGGGGGAGTTGGCCGGGGGATGGTGACCGCTGCTCGGGGACTGGCTGGTCATCGGTCGGCGGGTGGCAAGCAATTGCACTGTGCATCACTTGTTTTGTATATTCTTTTATCATTATCATTATCCCTTCCTTTTCTGTCCTATTAAACTGTCTTTATCTCAACCCACGAATTTTACTTGTTTTTTCCCCGATTCTTTCCCCCATCCCACTGCAGGGGGAGTGAGCAAACGGCTGTGTGGTGTTCAGCTGCCTGCCGGGTTAAACCACACCACCATACTAACAGATCACGTGTCTTAATCCTCGTCCTGAAAAATCAGTGGGCACATCTTCAACACTGACTCAATTTTTTGGCTATTTTTTTCCCCCTTTTTCTCCAACTTCAGAACTTTGTGATTGTATCACAGGCAGTTCTACACACTGCTTTATATCTGCATATATAAAGAAATAACACGGCATGAAATTAACTTACACCTTGCACTATTTTTAATGTGACATTTAAGAAAAATAGGATTTTTTCATTGGTTACTGATTTAAATTTCAAATGTGTACACAGTGATTACAAAGCTTACTTATGAGGGTCAGAGCAGTACCAAGGGGAGGTGTTGAAGCACGGATGCCTTACTTTGTTTCCCTTTTGGTACTTCTAACACACCAAAAAGCTGCAACAGTACTGCGGATTGCTCTGAAAGCATCAGAACCTTTACTGGCAAGGCCTGGTCTCATACCTCCTAGGTCCTGGGAACAGTTTTTAGCGGGGAGAAGTACTACCAACAGTAGACGACGATCGAGTTAGGAACCACTAAGGCACATCTGACATATCCAAGTCTTTGCAACTGGATGGGATGCATCCCAGGTGCTGGAAGTGAATTTGAGGAGGTATAGCTGTTACTATGTAACTAGTGGTTGTAATGCTGTCCTCCAAAATGTGGCCTCTCATCTTGGTAGACGAGGGCACAACGATTGCGTTTGCACCTCAAGTTTGCTGAAGCAACTGCTTTCAACTTTTCAGATATGGGAGTATGCCCACAGAATGTGTGGTAGGATACAGGAGGGCAAACAGTGAAACAGTGTTTGCATCGTTGCAGTAAATTAGTGTATTGGAACTGACTTCAACTGAATAGCTTCCAAAGTTATACTGAGGTATTACAGAATTTGTTTATACACCCCTATTCAAGTAGCAGTCTTTATTTTAACCTCAAATTACTTTTTAACTCTCTCATGCAGGTATCTGTTTTAAAAACCTGAAAACACAGCATCATTTCTTTACTTTGTTAATTTGGTTCATGCTTTCTGTATATAAAAGTGATTTTTATAATCTTGTAAATTAGTTACACAATAAAAAATGTGCAATGCTAGCGCAGCAGACTGAAAATGTTACGAAGTTTTGAGTTTTTATCTTAACAGTAGTCTGTAAAACTACTGACAACAAAGATCTAAGGATAGGAAAAAAGGAAACACTGCAAACTGGATGTCTGTTTCATTTATCTAATAACTACCATAATGAACATGTAACACCTGAAAAATAGATATGCAAAGATTTGAGTTTGCTTTTTGTTTATTTTACCATCCTAAAGTAGTACTTCATTCCTGATAGTTTTGATGGAGCCATTTACAAGACACAACTCACTTGAAAGTCACTGAATAGCCCTCTCTATATATGCATTCTGTTTAAAATGCTGTTGACCTGCGGTTGGACTTGATGATCTTAAGGGTCTTTTCCAACCAAAATGATTCTAAATATTCATGTATTTTACGTAGGTTTCAAACAGTCTGGGTTTCAACGTTCTTGAAAGTGTATCACAGCCTGCAGACCCAGATGTGCCCCGGTAATTTTTTGACCTGCTTCTGGCTGACGAGTTGCACGTGCCATTTGGTCTTCTAAAGGTCTGGGAAATAGCACATCCATATCTCCTGGAAGCGGAGGCAGACTAATGCAAGCAAATGTGCTCCTGCCAGCTTGCCAATCAGCGGGCACATACCTCCCGACAAGAACGTGCCTATGTGACACCTGGTCATCCAGACGTGTAGGAGTACCTGTGGTCTAGCTGGCAATCTGCTCATCAGGGGATGCACACTCTCTCTCCGTGATTTGACAAAGCATTTATTCTTTTCAAGGGCACAGGGGGTCTACTAGTGCATGCGTTCTGTTACTGGATTTTAGATCCTTTCTCTTTGCCAGTTTTGGGCACAGCCAGCAGCACAGAGAACTGGAGTGGGGAGGCACGGACACGGGAAAGAAAGGATAATTTCCAAGTCAGTAGTCTCCAGGTAGATAGCAGGATTCATGGCCAAAAAGGGATGCCTTTTATCACTGTCTTTGGGACCCTGAATGATGTGGCAGTGTTAAGTACTACAGATTTGGCATATATTAAACCTACTCGTTTTGTTTTTTAATTACCACTACTGAAATTTAAGTTTAGAGAGAAGATAATGCTGTTTGTACATAATCTTGCATGTTTGTAACGAGAGTTACATTTTTCCTTCTAAACAGATTATGAATTATCATGGGCAGAATCATTCAGCACCACATTCAGCTGAATTAATTCAGCAAGACTGTAAACACGGATACAGAAAATACCATGAAGATACACAACACTGTAACGTTAATTATGGTCTTACAAATGCCCTCACACTCACCTTTGCGGGTAGCGCATATCTTCCAGAAAAAAGGGAACCAACCACTAAATTGGTGAATTGCCTGCTGAAACCTTACGTGGGCCACAGTAACTAGAAACTGTTTATACCTGATCTCCATTCAAATACCTCTGCTTCAGCAACACCATTTAATTGCAGAACTTCACTCCATCTCTTCATCCTTACACTTTCTAGCATTACAGTGCCTCTTCTCACATCCCATATCGTGGCTGGATAATTCAATGGCAAGTAAATTCCTTACATTTCTCTTCCACAGCCTTCATCACTAATTGCTGATTGATACTTTCTAGACCTCACTGAGGAGATGTTTGCATTTTTCCTTCAACACCACCACCAAGGAAAGGCAGTGAGACGGGCTATAGGTGCTGGAAAAGGCACTCCAGGTCAGTTCAAAACATGCTCTCAGCCCTGCCGAAGTGTTCCAGCTGGTATCTCCAAATATTTAATGCACCTAATTCTGAATACAGTTGGAGTGCCTGTAGGCTACTCAGTGGCTAAAACCAGCTCTAGGGTGCACAGCTAAAACCAGCTCTAGGATGCACAGCTAAAACTGTACTGGTTTGTACCTTAACTCTGTATTTCTCCTTTTTCTGAAGCCAAGGCTGAAAATATTGTTTATTTTTGAATTTTCAGAAGCTTGCTGAAATTGATATTCAGTAAGATAACAAGATTTAGGTTACCTGGAGGTAACATATTCCCCCACCGCCCTCTCAAATAAGAGAACTATATTCTGTACTACGAAATAAACATATGATTGTAGAAGCTATGTTTTGGGTATACAGTCATTATAATCTCAGTATCAGCCCTCCCCAAAAAACTGTCATATAATAGGCTTTAATAATTCTACTTATTATAATGCCAGTTAGATTCATATAAACAAAAGCCCAGTACGCATGCAGAACATGTACATTCTTACCTGTTATCAAATATACATTACTCTATATAGATTTCAGACCACATAAATCATGTCAACTCAAAGCATTTAATTAATTAAATAAGTAAATAAATACAATGTTGCTAAGAGCACCTGCCAAAGAGCTAAGAAGAGGGAGAACTAACATTGCTCACGGCAAGTTCCTTCCATTTGAACTAGAACTTGAACTATACAGGATGTGCATGGTGGCTATAGGTGGCTAGGAGAGTGGCTTACGATTAGTTGACACAATCCAGTGTACTTATTATATGCTGACTATATCATTTAAAGATATTACCATATTGCTAATCACATAACTGGAGAGACAAGAGGTGACTTTCCCACCAAATTCTGCATTGCTACGATATTGCTACGAATACCTACTACGATATTTAATTCCATGAGTAAGGAAATGTGGGCAGAAACTGCTGGTTACAGGTTAAGTTTACAACATCAAAATTTCAACAACTTCTCTACTCAGGGAAAGTTAATAATAGTGTATCCCATTGGAAGGTATTAGATATCTTTAAAATAGTTAAGTGATTTGTTTTCTTTTAATTACTTCCTGCCAATATCCATAATTCTCTCTAAATGTTCAAAACTAACTTAAAATCCAATAGAAAATTGCTATTGTTTTTATATCATCAAAAAAGAAAGATTAATGACATATTTCAGTAATCTAGTAATAAGTGGCTTTT
This sequence comes from Pygoscelis adeliae, assembly GCF_000699105.1. Classification (NCBI taxonomy): domain Eukaryota; kingdom Metazoa; phylum Chordata; class Aves; order Sphenisciformes; family Spheniscidae; genus Pygoscelis; species Pygoscelis adeliae. Next base: position 8,505,044 of record NW_008824238.1, on the reverse strand, counting down.
TTCATTGTTCAAGCTGTATGTAATCCTCAGTGGATCTTAGATGTAGGTTAAAAAGGTATTTAATGCCTGTTTTTCAGTTGCCAAGGTCAAACATCACCTAGCATGTATAGGGTAAGAGGAAACATCTGTTGGAATAATTTATTTGACTAACACAGAGGGTAGGATTAAAATTCACTAATTTCTTTGGTCCGATACTGAATTTCAATTAAACAATACAGGTATTTGTTCAGTTTGACAAAATTTCCTCGCTTTACATGTGGGCACATTTACGCATATTCCTAACTACTGGATCTGGCAAGGGAATACTGTGATTTGTCATTATTACATATCTGCATATACTCTGAGAATTATTATTTCTGTATTTTGAGTTATTTAAAAAAAAAAAAATTAAAGAATTCATGAACCTTTAACTAATTCTCTTTGGTTTCCATGGAATTCCACTAGTAACAAGATTAGAATACATCTCAAGATCAGTGAATACATATGAAATTGTAATGTACAGCAACCTTTAGCGTCCAAGATAAAAGTCCCGCTTAAAAAATGTTTGAAAATATTAAATGCAAGTCATCTGACTGTAGCTTCTTCTATCCTTTATGTGAATCAGAGTAAAATCTTCTAGACTAACAGTAAAACCAAACCAAAACAAAATCACTCAAATTGTTTAATGTGCAAATGTAAATTAATACAAATACAGACATTTTATTCCAATCAAGTATGGAAGATGCAATCTTTGCCTTTCTAGGGTCAAAAGGGATTTCAACAGGGTCAGGACTATACTCCAGCTTCTTAACACTGGCAAAATTTTTGTCAAGCAAAGAAGCTCAACAATTGGTCAGCTTTTTAACATAGTAGAGTAGAATCAGAATGTTTTCTCTCCAAGGAGATAGCAGAAGTTCTTACACTGAAGAAAATAACTTTCTGGGAGCATGTTCCATCCTTTATTAGAACTAAGGGGAATGGTAAATGAAAAGCCTAGTTTTATTCAGCCTGGCCCAAAAGACAGAATGCTAGTAAAGATGAAATGCAGGCTGACAGAACACTAAGCATGTGGATAAACTCATTTTACAATGGAATTAAAAGAAAAAAAAGCATGTTTGTATGGCATGAGTATTAGGCTGTACCCCTCTAAATTTCACAAGCCTGGACTATTCACTGGAAGATAATCACGTAGTAGTACTATTTTGTGATAACTAGTGCATTGTTCCTGCAGTTCTTGTTTTTAAACTTCTCCACTTCTGCAGCAGGAAAAAAAAATTAAGAATGGGCACATATATGATAAGTTCAGTTTCTTTTTAGGCCAGAATATATCATGATACTTCAGAAGAGAGCAGCTCTGCGATTTGTAATTCTTCTTCCCTTCTCAAGAGAAAGTCAGCTATTTTTAGTCAGAAGAAATACTCAGTAGGAACAAAACTGATGGAATGGAAAGTGGTAAGTTGTCAAGAATAAAATAGTATTAAATGTTGCCTAGTTAAATTTTCAAACATACTAATAAATTCTGATTTGAATGCAAAATAAAACACTACATTTAGTAATTTAGTTACAAAAGAATACCCGTGTCAGTTGAATTTATTTATTTATCTACAGCATTGCAGAAATGATGATTTTTTTTGTTGGCCAGTACAGCTGATAAAACAGTTAGGCTAAAAGTAGCATTAAAAATCTGGAAGGAATGATATTAGGTCCCAAATACTGAACTAAACTATTACTACAGGCAAAACTGGGAAAACTATAGGTCCCAAACTGCAAATCCCTATGAGCAGATTTTATTTCCACAAACAGTTGCATTAGAGTTTGCAAGGCTGCTTATGTGAGTAAGGAATACATATGCTAAACTCTGAATTGTTTAAATTCATCTAATGTCTAAATGTCTGTAAGGCACACACATCAGATTTTCTTTCTTGATTATCTTGATGGTCTTGAGCCGATGCTACAGGAAAATGCTAATCAAGCATACAATACACTGGAACACGTCTATTAGAAGTAAGCTATAATGATGAAAAGTGATCGTTTCTCCTTCTGCGTATTACTGCGTGCACGGGATCAACCTTCACCAATGTTGTTGACAGTAACTGTACTTCCAAGAATTAACTTCTATATTATTTTACCTTTGTGGAAGATTACAATCAAATGCATATGACAGAAACTAGTAACACTGGAGTAAAGTTATTACTATTAGCTAGTCTACTGATTTATAACCAGAAACTGAAATCTATTATCCTGTCTTTCAAAGAAATAAAGACAACAACCATAACCTGGTTAAAAAAACCTGAAACTGATTTCATATGAAATTCTACCTTCATGTACTCGTTTTCCAACTGATTCAGTAAGAGCTGTACATGCAATAACCAACAGCACTAAGAGGAAGATGTCTGAGGAACATACCTGAGTTTTCATCTGATTTATTTTTTTTCCAGGATTCTTGGCAGAGGTTTTCTTATAACTTTATGCATCTCAGACAAAACTAAAGCATTTGTTTTTTCTTTCACAGAGTGACTGTAGTGAAAGGGAAGAACAGGATAAGGTGTTTCAAAGTCAGCTGCAGAAAACAAGGAAAAAAGGATTAATTCGATATCCCAAGTCAAACCATATCTATTTTAATGTGACAGTATTATCTATCATATTATCTATCATTAATATGATAGTATTTAGTATGATTGATCACACGTTCCAATATATCTTGTTATAGAAAACAGTGTAATAAGCCTTAGGGTAAAATGCCTCAAATTTGATAATTGAGAATGGAAAAATTTGTATGAAATTATGGAAGGTGCTGCAAACACTGATGAAGGTGAATATTAAAGCAGGTATTCATATTCAGGTAGAGTTATTTGAAAGGGAGTAAATTCAATTACATAGCACGTCCTTATATCGGTCGTTATTCAGAAGACAGAGTATTACTTTCAGAACCATTGCCATTCACATATGGCTTCCAAACACTGAGCAGACTGCAACTTTCTTGGGGCTGAGACTGACAGGCTGAGTGCTTTTCACTTCACGTCTTCAAAAATAACTGATCTTCATGACATTTCATGAATGAATAATTTGAGATAGTATGGCTATGAGGAACATGCTCTCTCCCCCAAGTTACATATCACAGTTTATCTTCTGAAAACAACAGTGAAACTGCCACCAGTTTTATTTTATTTTATAATTATGGTCATTCAAACCATTTTGAGTAATTTGAAGTCTAATGTCTGTTTCCAAATCCTGCAAGATGGCAAGACATGCTGTTAAGTCACTTATGTTTTAATCTGCAGTCAACTCTGTAACAACAACAACCCCCACCCCACCATTTTTTAAAAAACTCAAAGTTTATTTCAGGTTTTGCTTGAGTTTCAAAACTGATTTGTTTTCCTGCTTCACAAACTTGTTGCCTTTTCTTTTAGCTTTAAGGCTTTTTTTCCTCCAAAACTTTTTTTTTCTTTCCAAGTTTAAAACTTTTACTTCTCCTAGACATGTATCTTGTGAAGGCCTTTAAAAGGACTGGGAGTTTACACAGATCAAGTAAGTATCAACAAACACATTTTAAAAGTCTGATGTATTTCATGCATATTTATTCTAGAATGCCCAACACTTTTTTTTTTTTTAATATGGAAAGTAATCATGAACATTTACAAACATTCAAAATGTATTAGCTACTCCTTTCCATAATTCTGGGAGATTGGGATGGAAGGAAAAAAACACCACATGAACTAGTGCTAAAATTAATTTTTTTATTGGAAAAGTTCAATTTCTACTCCTGTGTTTGGTCTCACCACCAGCACAAGTCTCATTCCTAGTATATTTACTGTTAGCTGCTATCTTATTGTTTCTATAATACTGCAAATAATCATGAAGTAATTGATTAGTTTGCTTACAAAAATGTAGATAGGCTGCATGTTCATTTGTCATTCTTTCTTTGTTTTTTTTCCTGGCAGCTTTGGAGGCTTTCCAATTCATTAGGAACTGTCTTTCCATTTCTTTAATTTCTTTCCCATCAAGGGATTCTGTCAAAGAAAACATTATCTGTGATACCCAAAGTTAACTAAAAGGCCGTACAAAATGTGTACTGGTTCTACATTTGCTCTCTTCAAATCTTTTTTAGTCTTTTGGTAAAAAAAATACCCAGTACAGCTTCATATTCAAATTCAAGCTGCAAGAGTGAGTTGACACGTCTTAATTACAAAAGAAAGCACCTATTATTTTTATAACTTTCAAGGGAAATATATAAAATTTCACATTCAGTTAATGTGCAACAGCTTATAGAAAGTTTTGAAGAAAAGCTACGCTTTTTACACAAGATATATACAGATGCAGAAATTCAGGTTAAGAGAGAGAAACTGCATGTCTTAGCAATCAAGGAATCCTACTGATCATAAAGACAGACGGACAGATTTGGCTCTTTAGAGTTAACTTTACTCACTTAGGTGCCATAAGGCTTATGCTCTGTGTTTCCTTGGTTGCATCTGCATTTTTGAGTCAGACCAAATGAAATACCTCATTTGGCCACAAATTTAGGTTGCGTTAGAACTGTCCTAAGGCACTGTTATTTTCATTGTGCAGATAGGCTTTTTCTTAATGGCCAGTATTTTGTACTCTCAGAAAAAAGAAAAACGAGTTCTGTAATTACAACTTTTAAGATAATTGCCACCTTTATCCAAAAAAGTAAAAAATGAGCAGATATTTTGTACTTGTTTCTACAGTATGAATACTTACATATAGAAGACTAAGTTGCTTCCTTTTATGCTAAAATTATCTCAAAATAATAATGTAAACTGCACCACAGTAAGGTTAAGATTAACAAATACGTCCGTAACACAAGTGTAAACTGCTTTTAAGTTTAAGGACAAATGTTATATAACAAATTCAAACATAGTAAGGTATGACCTGTACAACTCTAACTGTACAACTAAAACACCTAAGCAACTACTACAGGCTTATAGGGGGGTAGACAAACTTAGCTTTGAAAATCAGTTTCACAACATCTGGCATATGAACACAAAAGCGCCTTATTGTCTTATAACAATCCCACCAATCATCTATTGCAAAACGAATGACTACTACTACTAATAGCAAAAGCTAAGCAACATGGTTTGTGCAGTTGATTATGTAAGCAGTTTTAGCTACATTACCTGTACATAAATAAAAAATTCATCATTTGACATAAATATCTATGGCAGTAGTTGTGTTTACATACATAGTGCAATTCAAGAACGATTAATGTATCAGTTATTTCCTAAAACAGTGAGGGGTATGGGTGGGTTTTGGGGCTGGCTATTGGTTTTATTTTTTACCTAAAGTTCGTGACTGTACTACAATCCTGTCCCTGTACTTTGGCTTGTGGCAGATGGGGTTTCCTGTAAGATCCATTCTGCGTAGCTTTGTCCATTTGTTTAATACAACCTCCAAATCCTGCAATTGATACAAGATCAGAACATTGTGATTATTTTTCCCCCTCCAGAGTAAAATTCAATAGTAATGCGATTTCTTCAGCCAGGCCCAAATCCTGCACACAGAAATAACGAAACACTTCAATGAGACTATTCATGTATTAATATGCACATTAAGAATGTGCATTTTCAAATAGAGTGGTGTGCAGCATTCCCCAAATATATCATAATTGCGCAGAAGAAATGGTGATGCAGTTGGAAAACTGCATTTTTAAGGATATAGTAATGCCAGCTGTGGAAAATTACCACTACAATCCCACTCACAAGCACCTAAAGCTGAGGAATTACCAGCCAAAAAATTTGTATGATACGTAATGTCTGTTAATGCGTCCCCACGGTCTCACAGAGCCCTTAGAGTATCAGTGTCTGATCAGATTTTGAAAAAATTGTGGAAGAATAAATACTTCACAGAGAAAGAACAAACTAAAAAAAGCTAAAAATCGTGCAAACCACAGTAGACTGCCTCTCTGTTTATATATATGTAAAACTGTGTATTACAGGAGAAACAGTAACCCCCCCCTGCATCACTGTGGGTGGTCAGTTATAGTATTGGCCCAAATAGTGAAATTTTTGAAATACACCTTTCTCCATCTGTGTTTCTGTCTGGTTACCCAAGGGCAGTATGACCTAGATAAAACTACTTCTGTCTTTTAAATACAATAAATTCAAGTTAAAAGGATGCAAAGCTTAGCAGATCGGTCCTTTTTACTCAGACACCCTACTTTCTGAAATACTTTCTTTTCAAAATTTCACTTAATTGTCATTCTTGATAGGCTTCCGTACATGTGTGAAAAGCTTAAGGAGGGGTTCAAAACGATCTGTATGAATACAAGAGGAGAGAGAATTTATGTTCTACAGTTGTAATAATTTGGAAAAAATCTACTAATCACGATGTGACAGATTCTAAACTGCAAAGCCTGTAGAATTTTGTAGCTTGATGCCAATAATGAAGTATCTAGCAATGTAGATATCTCTTAGCTCCTTCAAATTTAGAAAATCACCTGGGTAACGCAAGCAAGGAGAATTCTGGTTTTGCAGGCTCTACTCCCTTGGTAGAAAATCCTCCTGGGAATATTCTATGGGTTATGTAATACACGTTTAGAAAAATCACATGGAAGAGGAAGTGGCAGAACAGCCTCACACCTCCAAACCATATCATTTTTTGTCTAATGATAATGACGGTGATATCATCTATCATCTATTGTTATCCAGTGATGATAACGTCTTTTCAGAAAAACAAGAGCAAAAGTCTGGTTCTGTGAGGAGCAAGACTGATAAAACACTGCAAGAAACTCTGAGGACCAGTCCACATGAAGAAATGTTGGTAAATCTCAAAGTTACACAGCAAAGCTTTATCAGCGTGTATCAGAATAGCAATATGACAGCCCCCACAGTTTAGGTGTGAACACTTAACACAACAATTTGGGTGAAAAATATTTTAGGCTAGGCTTATTAATAAAGAAATAGCATTTAGCAAGTGTATTTATTTATTCTTACCTGAGCATTCGGGCATTGTCATTGAAATCTGTAATGTGTTCGAGATTTCACTAGAAAGAATTTTTTCAAGTAATAGTTTTGCAACACAAAATTGTCTATTACTGAAATAAAATGTATACAGTTTAACTGATGAGTGTGTACAAAGAGTCCTATAGATTTTTGTTAGCTGTTACTTACTTGATAAATGACCCAGAACATGCTTACTCCAGTGTATGTTTATCTAAGAGCACACTAATCCTGTGCTGAAATATGATTACCCTTTCGATACGCTCTAGTTGTTCATTGCCTTCCTGTCTCTAATAAAGTGCTTTCACTTCCCAGCCTTTCAATAAGCTGTACTAAAGGGACCAGACACTCTTCTGGGCAGTCTCCGTTTGATAAATGATCATGTCATGCTATCACTTTGAGGTCTGCTACAAAATACTGACGAGCAAATTATATTCCATTGGGGGGGGGAGAGGGGGAAGGGCAAGTGCCTCAGTAGGCAGCTGTAGTGCTGGCAATAACATTCTTACCAATTAATGATGGCCATTTCAGAATTGGTATTTGACCACTATGCTCCAGTTTTTATCGGAAACAGTCTAGTCCAACTGCCCTAACTACAGCTACAGACAGCAATTTGTCACCATTTTGACGACCTGTCATAATCTATTTGAGAAAATCTATAATTTTTCTCTTGTTCCCGACTCAATTCTGAAGCGAATGAATTCATCTTTTGTGATATCCTCTTGTCATAATCAATATCGGACAGGGGTTGAATAAATTATAGACTTAGGAAATACAGATTTTTTATAGGTATTTCTAGCTATATTTTCTCTATCTATCCAAATACACAAGTCATAATCTTCCCAAAACAAATGTAATTAATAAACAAATAATATTGTGGCTTTTTGTAAACAGGAATAGTTGTGGGGTTTTTTTAAATAGGAATAGTGTTTTTTAAAAATTCCCTTAGTATTCCAACCCAAATACACTGCAGCCTAGAAGTCCTTGTGAACCTGACTAAAGTAAACCAGAAGCTCGATAGGATAAATAAATGAAGTAGCAAGAAACAGAAAACAAAGAAAAGCCAATCTATTAAAATCAATTATATTCTTGATAACTGACCTAAAACATGCTTTTTACATGTGGTAGCTAGTCATAGTAAGTTATTTTGTCTGAAATGAGAAAAATTACTTAATTTCGTTCCGTCTACCGTTCAGACTGCATTATATAAACTTCAGTCATGTGAAACAAGGTCATATGCCTTGATGTCTGTTAATTATGCTAACAATGCCCTGAACTACCCAGAACCTTAAGTGCTTGAATTTTCTAGCCCTAATTTTCAACTATGCTGAAATCAACGTGGCATTGTTGAAAAGCAAGGAAGTACGGGTTTTCATAATAATGTGAAAAAACTGAGATAAATGTTTAGATACAAAATAATTATTTTAATTATACACAAGTGAGAAAACTGTACATGAGAAGATTGCATTTCATGCATTTCTTACGCCTTTCACATTTCCCTCTTTTGCAAAGATTCCACATTATTCCTGTTGCTATCTATCTCTGCTACACAGATCACTGCTGTTGACCAGCCCTGCTAAGACCCGGATGGCTTCGCTACAGCTTCTCATCCCGCCGGCTGAAGCAGAGCTGGGTACAGAGCTCTTCAGCACTTCTCTGTCATGCAGCACTGCCACAGGTTCTCTTCAATGCCAAACTTTTCTGGGAATGTTCTTGGTGGCAGTAATGGGGAAGCAGGAACGGGAAAACAGGGGATGTAGAGCCTTTGGCATGAAAAAGAGGTATACTTCAGAGTTTTGAAAACAGAGGGGCAAGAAGGAGGAGAATGGAGGCAGCTTGTGTGGGAATGAAAGAGCCTTTGCTGCATGTAACAAATTCAGCTAGCAGAAGCAGTTAAGCATATGTAGTACAACTGTATACCCCCTAAAATCCTTTCAGCTATCATAGCTGTAGAATCATGTAAGCCATGGAATCATCAAATTCAGGGTTGCAAAAAAATTGAAATATACTCAAAACTTCCCTCAACTATTTTTTTAAACAGTGGATGTATGAAATTGTTGCCCTGCTAGATCTTCACTGTAAGTTAAAACCTCTTAAATAGAGCTAAAACTGACCCTTTTTTTTATATATATATATACTTTGCATGGTCTCCTGCTTTTTCAACAATTTTTTGTTTTTTTTTTTTAATTTAAATAAGAATTTATATTAGTGATAAGTAGAGCCTACTAAAATATAATCTCTAAAACACAGTATTTGCAGCTGGAAAGTTGGATATCCAGCTGCATCATGCTGTTAGACACATTCAGTATGGTCATTAATTTTACAGGTCTGCAAGGATATGAATAGAAATACCCTATCTGCTCCATATTTTCAAGACTTGGAGATTGTTTAGAAAACATACAGGACAGTCACTTTCAAAATTTACCGAAGCTTGATCCAAGTGTAACTGATAGCAGCAGCAGCACCTAACTCAAATGCTAACCACATAATTTTTCAAAAGCTGTGACCATGTAACATGGAAATCTAAATGTCTAATTGATTTGGGCAAATATTAACTCTGGTCTTCCTGATGTTGCAATAATGATTTTTAATAATGATTAAATAATATATACAGAGTTACTGAATAATACAGTCTTTTTGTCCTCTCCTTGTTCTGTTTCAGAAGATACTGGTTTTTCCACTGAGATACTGAAAACGCTGTCTCTGAACTGGCATCCTCATTCTTAAAAATAATTGGTTCTTTGGCTAAGACGATCTTCTTTTAAGATCATCACAACTGAAGTCTTTTGTATTTATAAGAAAGAAAAAAGACAATAAAAAAAATCACTGTAATATGTTTTATTTAGAAAAGGAATCCTTTTCAAAAGGGAAGCTTTGGAGAGACTACCTATTTAAAAAAGCTTACTGTTAGTTTGATGTAACCAACACATTCAATATGCTTTTAATTACTCAGCAAAAGCCTACATGAATTGTATTTCAATATTAATTCGATCACAGCTGCCAGCCAGAAACACAGCTTGAAATACAATACATTAATAATCCTCTAGTAAAAAAGAAATGCATCATTCAACATTTTTTAATATTAAAATGTAAAAAATGAAGAGTCCAAGTAAAGTATATTGACCTAGAAAATTGCTAGATTATGCACACAAAGTACTGGAATCTCCTCATTAGTAAAAAGAACGGCCAAATTTAATGTAAAAGATATTAAGTGTTCTAAGTAATAAGAATAGTTATTTTAATAATTACTAACCAGTGAAAGTTAACTTTTCTAAGGAAATAGAATGTGTACGCAAACCAGTAATGAAAGAGTTTATTTTAATCAAGGCTTTGTCTTGGTGATTTGGGTTACAATTTAAGCCAGTTCATTTTAATATTTATTAATAAAAACAAAAAATTCAAAAAAAGCAGAACACTGATGCCTATGGTTTATATTAAAAGTGTTTATTAAGTAATTTATAAAGTTTGTTCCATGCCTCCACCGTGCAATGATGGTGTCAGCATACTGTTCAACATAAATTTGATGTTCACTTACTAGCATGACACTAAAATTCTTTTTTTAACTGTTTTTTATGTCAAGAAGTAGAAGACATCATAACTTCTAAAAATAATAATAAGTGACAAGGCACATACTCTTGTTCCTTTTTGAGAAGATAAGCTGGAAATTGTACGTCTAGAACATTCTCTTTGAACCACATTCACTACTGCAAAAGGAAGAGCATAAATACTTTTATTTCATTTGTTTTAGCTGCTACTGTGGAAGTTAGAGCAAGTTAGAGCTCTTGCTTATGAAGACATGTCTTTCCTTAGCAGAAATTTATGAAAGAAATTCAATGTATACTTTAATGACAAATACTTCTTATGCTACTCCAGCAACAATAGTCAAAAAGTCATTTTGATATTAAAATGGCTGCAAAATCAGCTAGATGATCTGATATCCAAGAAGCGGCTTTTATTTACATTAGAATAGAGAATTAAAAACTGTAATATGGTAAAATATTGCAAGTTTATTAATAAACAATGGCCATGTCATCTTTGCAAATTAAGCCACTGATAGTCACTCAGATGGCCAAAACATACACACTAACTCTACATTTTGGACATGTTATAGTTCTAACTTCCATGCATTTACTACTCAGTTGAGAGATGCATGCACAATTGCCACTTCACGTAGGATTAAAGGACATTTGGACATACTAGATAAACGGTTCTCCATTTTTAATCTCAACAAGATTTTTGGATGAGAAAAGACAGCATGCCTGGAAAGTCAGAGGTTCAGTAACTGTAAAAGTAAAGTTTATTTTTACTCATCTATTTAGTGATAAAGATGAATTTGACTGATTTCCATACTAAATAGAACAAATATTTATTACCTTCATATGTTGAAGTTGATTGTCAACTGCTCTAAGATAAGAAAGATTTTCCAAAACTGCCAGTTCTCCTAATTCATCAATGTTGTTATTGCTGATATTCAACACAGACAAAGATTTCTGGAGGAAGAAAAGCAGAAAAAGAAAAATTTTTTTTTCATGCCATGCATGAGTCAAGTTGTAAATTCTTACAGAAAATTCTCTTAAAGGAAGAACAAGCATATGAAGCAGAAACATGCAAGTACAACTACCACATACCTCACACATTGTTTTATGTTGGCCTTGCATGTTGTCCTACAATGCTGTTTATTTTGGTTTTGAAGTCAAACCAAAGTAAGATTATTTCTCAATTATTTCAGGAATTCTTAGTAAATACAGAATTTTTGTTTTTCTCTAAACGTGCTCAAATGCTTTATGGAGTTCTGCAAGCGCTACTAACTCTATGTTTGAAGTACAAAACAGACACAGAAATTGACTGCCTTTTCCAAGGTTACATCTGAACTGCACAGAGCTGAAATCCATATCTGATACCTACGTAGTCTCATTTAACAGCTGGACTATACTGTTTTTCCTTCAGGCCTGATCCTACAAACCTCTTGGTATAGACACCGCTATTCCTTGCCCCTTCTTTGGAACGCTAGCGAGTCACATAATGCACTTTGCCTTTTGTAGCAGACAATAGTTAGAGAGATCTTTACATTCTGGATAAAAAGTAAATGTTTCAGGTGTTTATCTCAGGAAATACTTGATGTAGTTTCACGTAAAAGGAACAAGAAGCTTATATCTCTAGAAGGTGAAAAAGGGCACCTAATCGAGTGAGTTTAGATAGGGGATTTACCATGAGTTAGAAAATGTCTATTTCAGCAGTGTGTACAGGAAACGTAACCCCCTTCTAAAATCTGACCGAGATCTACATTGCAGGCAGAAGTTACCAGTATCATCCTGATACACACAGTGCATAAACTTAATCTCCTCAGTCAAAAGATTCATGATATTGTCATCATCAAAACATTTGCTTGTGGTACACAGTGAGCTATATGGTCCCATGGTTTTTTGGCTCTTTCATCTCTGACAGCATTAAGAGCCAGAAACAGATAGAAGAAGATGAAGTAAGAAGTGATGTCTTAAAGAGGGACCAAACACTTAGCACTCGAAGGGTAAGAATAGAATGTTTTTACATGTAGCTTCCACAAAGATATTACATGGTCAAGAATGCAAAGTGTTTCTTAAAAAACAAAACAAAAAAACCACCACACCAGAAGACCTTAAATAAAAGCCATGAAGAAAAAAATGCTAGTGACTCTAGGCCAGGATGCTGAAAAACACTGAAGTATATGAGCTATCTTGGGAAGATTATAGCTATATAACCTCCCTCTACTTTCATCATTTCTCCAATACAGAAGGAACAAAGTAAAAGTGCTCTCACAGGAATGGCTCATTTCTATTAAAGGAAAATGGCAATACATGTCTTGGATTACTTAATCTCAAAACAGCAAGAATTAGAGCTAGGTCAAATGTTTATGATATACACATGAACAAAAGAACTCACTTTTCAGTGAGTTCTTCATCGTCACAAAAAAAAGCTCATCAAGCCCTGACTACACTTTGGGAGATACAGCAAGATGATTTTTTTTTTTAGTATAGAACTACATCTATTAATAAATAAAGTCTGTTTTTTAACCACTTCAACAATACATTTGATGTTTACTGAGCAATTAACATGTTGAAAGAAAACTTCAAAAGCTGACTTTCCTGAAATCGTGACATACTGTTGCCCCACAAGCAGAGTCCAGTACCCGGTGTGCAATAAGCCAATCTTACACACAGAGCCAACATGTTTATTTAGCTCATGTTTGTGCAAAGATGGGTGCTAGGTGGTAATTCCACAAAGATAGCACACTACACAAAAGAACTACAGCATAGTTATATTGTTACATGATTAGTAAAAGCCCGCCTAAATTCATGCCGATTGGTTAGTTATGTTCAAATTAGCCTTGCTTGCTATGTAAATTAGCACGTGTGCTCCTTGCAGGTGTGTGTGGGGGGGCAAGTCTTTCCAATCTTGAATTGAGTTGGTGGTCGGGATCTCCCCCTGCCGCCTTTACCTTTCCCCTAGTTACTGCAGTTTTTTGCTGATTTCTTGTTTCTTTGAGAATCATCTAGCCTCCGACGCCTTCTAGGGCAGGATGTTCCCCTTTTATCAGTCTTCTAGTTCTTCTTCAAGGGCACAGTCGTTGTAAAGCATGCATTGTTTATACAAGATAATCAGGCTAGTACAATGAAGACTACAGTCTAGGATAGGTATTAACCCAAACATATGGCTACAATACCACAACATAGAAAAACTGCAGAACTAAAACTGAATGCTTTTGATTGTGTTGCTCTTAATATCCAGATAAAAGGCTGTTTGCACCTTTTGCCATTGCATTCTCCAGAGAAGTACGGGAGGCAATAAATAAACTAATGTAATAATCAAATCAGAGAACTATCAACAAACTAATTCACTACAAACTAAGTAGCCTAAGATAACTAACTGATAAATTCCTACCCCTTTTTTTAGTTTATTCACATTCTGTTGGTATAAGGCATCCACACATTTCCTTACTTCCTCTCTCTCTCTTCTTATTTCCATCCTTCACAGAAAAATAAATGAAGAAGTAGAATCTGCTGGACTCCTTGCTTATATGAGAACTGGGATGGGAGTCCCTCGGTAGAATTTGAAAGAATGACACCAATTGGGAGAAAAGGAAAACACACAGTGATCAAGTCCTAACCACTTCTCTTAAAAATACTGATCTACTGATTAACGGCTCATTGAAATTCTCAAAATGTACTTACTGCCAGGGACCTAAGAGATCTTGGATCAAACAGAAGCTTTTCGCCAAGAGGGAGGTGTTGACTTTCAATATGTAGCTCCCTTATTTCTTCTAATTTATTCAAACCCTCTACTACAGTGATGCAGTTGCCCCCCAAATACCTGCAGAATAGAACACAGAATAGATTTAATATCCTTTGAAAGCAAAAGCTAACACAAGGCCTCAATATATTAAAAAAATAAATATTTTAAGTATTATTGAATAATACTTGGAAATTATAACAGAAAAAGTAAATAACCTAGCATGTGAGTAGAACATACAGCTAACAGATCCAAAGTTATTTTAGGGGTTTTATATATTGCTACTATTATTATTAAATGGCTGAAAAAGGAAAATAATTTAAATGCAAATAAATATGTTAGATGATATGCCATCACTTTACTTATATTATAGAACACTTCATTAAAAAAAATCATAAGCAATTACTTTTATTTGAAAAGCAACATTTAAGAGCTGAAAGGACCTTACTGGTTACATAATTTTTTCATTTCTTAGTGTAATAATTATTCTTTTACTAGTAAAATAGATACACGATTTTCAACTTACAGTTTTTCAAGGTTTTTCAGCGATGAGAGATTTTCTATACATGTAATACAATTGTTCTGAAGGTAAAGGTGTGTTATATTTGAAGCAAAGTCCAAGTTCTGGATTTGACTGATGTGGTTATCATATAAATACAGAACTCTAAGATTTTTACACAAAGAGAGGTCACCCTGAAATAAACAATAACAAATTAACGCTGCATAGAGTTCACTCACTGCTTGCTTCTGGAAGCTGTTGATTGTTTTTATATTTAAGTTCTGCTGCATGATTTATACATTTTCATCTTTAACAAACACTTTCAACAACTATTTTTCCTACAAAAACTGAGTGTCAGTAATCATCTCCTGCATAGATATAAGACTGAAATCTATCATTACTGTTCTGCCGTATAGAAGCTGAGGACTACGGCCATCATCAGCAGGTACATCACATCCTGTGTGACTTCATTCCCTTCCCTGCCTTCATCCGCTGGATTTCAGAAAAGCACAATTGTTAGTGTAGTTGTCTCCATCGAACCTCGGTGATGCAATGGAAACCAGTTCTTGGCAAAGGAGTACTGATTTATACAAAAACTTGCACTTCAATATATTTTAATACACTTCTGAGTCTAAGATTCCACTCAGATGTCAAGTTTCTTTGAATGTATTCTTCTTAAATAGCTAAAAGGTCACGTGTTCTTATGAGGGTTTCTGTAAAACTTCTCTGTGGCACCTGATGAACCAGTCCTAATCAAATGGACTGATCAAATTAGTAACTTGCTATGCCTGTGCACATTCCTAGGAGTGGGCTGAATAAACCCATTTGATTGCATGGACCTGTTCACATAGAACAAGCTATTTAATCTTCTTGACTGAAATCGCACTTTTAAAGCAGAACTCCACCATACACAACAACAATTCAGTTGTTCAGGGTTCAGCAATTTCAAAATGTGCTCAGTATCTTGAGGGGATTTGAATTAACTCAGGACTTACTGAAACATGTATAAATTTCCTATTATTAAACTCAAAGGAAGGAGGACTGGCTTAAGTTTGCAGGTTTAGTCTTTGAAATGAGAAGGTCATGGATTATTTTTTAAATGAATAAGCCCCAGGGAGCAATCTAAAAAAAAAAAAGTAGATTTTAACCTGACTAATTTGAAAAAGCCACTACACCAGTCCAAATTTGTTAACCTCACTTGGCTTATATCCTGTTCCTGAACTCCCCTTTCCTTTCTCAGACTTCCTCTGAAATCTAAAGAATAAATCACAGATAGATTGAAAAGATTGTGCTGCTAGTTAGCAACTCTTTGTAAAATTCCCAAGACTAGAAAAAAATATGGCATCAATGACAATAAAATGTTTCACTTAATAGTATGTAATATCATTACTACTTCCTTTAAAAAAAAAAAATCTGATCTGCAAAATTACTAGTTCCTTACATCATCTTCTATTCCACAGTTCATTTTATTGTAAAGGTAACCATCAATAAATACAAGTCTTTAAATAAAAAAACAAACTGTTGCTGAAAATATGAACTTTGTTTTTTAACCTCAGACCTAAAGTCTCCGAGAACACTACAGCTAGATTTCAATAGGGCTAAAGCACTGCTGTCAAAGCCCTACACCTACTGATTCAATGGCAACAGCCTGGCGATATTCTATAGGAAAAGTGTCAGGTCTAAATGATTAATCTGAAATATTCTCTTTCTTAAGTGGCTAAAGAGGTAAGCAAGTGGTTATCATTTCCATTCTGGTGACTTCCTGAAAGCTCCTTTACAATGTAGCAACTGTATAAAATAATCAAGATAGCAAATTGATTTTTTCTTTTTGAGCTGCACATTTCTATAATAATTCTGTGAAATACTGCAAAAAATACTTCACTTTAACACTTCAGTTCATCTCTCTTGTGTAATTGCTTACATGTTTTTTCTATTTTAATTAATTATTTGCAAAAATAGTTAGTGTACTGATAATATCCTTCTTGTCTGCTACACAGATGATATGTATTTCCATAGTTTCAGGTAAGTAAAATACTTCAACAAGATTTTTGCCACATGAAGAAAAAAGTGTCAGGTCAATAATAAGAAACCCTGCAGACTGTTGGAGTTACAGTCACCCGCTTCGATGTTTTACATGAAAAGTTACAGCTGAAAGATTATTTTCACATTTCAAATGCACATGCATTTTAAATCCATTTTAACACTTTTACGTACAAGTAGTGTTCCACACTACTTGTTATTCACAGCAGTGAATGCTGAAGCATGTTTCCAAACAGAGGTATCATTAAGGCTTAATTGCAAGTCAATATAAATGTTAAAACATAATATACCTGTTATGAAACAGAAACTTGGCTTTGCTTGTTTGTCTCCCCAACTATAAACAACTCATCATAACAGTAACTGCAAAACATGTGAGTAGCCAGGTTAAAAGGAATAAAGAAAAATAAATCTTACAATTGCATCTATATTTTTATCTGATAAATTCAGATGAGTTACTTTTCGCAGATACTGTCCAAAGTCCTCTTCATTGCGATTCCTGTGACTGACGCTTTTAGCAATTAGGTCCACTGTCAGTCGAACCATAATTCTGTAATAGGCCAAACTGCTCTACCGCTTCTTTTAATAGTGTATTCCACGTGCTCTTGTAAGTAGTTTTATAAAATGCCTTAAAAACAAAAAGGAAAATGTTATACTACTTGTACCCCCGATCTTACATGTATACTTCAAATCTGATGTTTCTCCACTAAATTCCCTTTTTGCTTACAGTGACACATTTATGTATAGTCTTTGCTGCTTATAAAAACCTACCCCTTTCTTGCTGTCATTTTTTCAAACTTTTCGTGTATTAAATAACATTTAAAATACATTGTTATATTTGATTTGTTGTTTCAGTGTGTTTAAGAAAGTTGTACCCTAGTCTTCATCTTTTTCATATAGAAATATGAGCACAATGGTCCACAACAGAAGTAGTTCTCACACATAAATAACTAATTAATGGCAGCTCATAACCTAATTATTAGTTAGAAAAGACATCACTTTATTGCAAGTTTTACAGGCTGTGAGAAGTGGTATGAAGCTACAGTACTCTTTATACAGCTGCACAGCCCTTTTGTCATGCACACAACTGCATGTGCATTTGTTACGCACAGTGAAAAACAGTTTTTCACACTGAGGCATACTGTAGAGGCTCTCACAACAAAACCAACTTTTTTTTTTTTTTTTTTTTTAAGCTCTGGCCATTGTTCCAAGTGAGCTTATAAACCGGGGAATGGGGGGGGAGGGAAGAAGGCAGGACACATATTTCGAACTGGATGTGTCTGGGGATAAAAATACCCTAACAAATATAACTTAACAACTCAGAATAAAAAGGTTGCTTTTTTAGCCAGTACATAATACAATGTACATTATGTATTTTAGCCAATACATAATATCCCCACATCAGTGCATCAAAACAACTGAGGACACAGCAAAAAACATCCCAATACTAAAACTCACGCAGCCAGAGAAACCAAGGCTCGGAGAATCCTCCTTGGCAGTATTACATTTATAAGAAACTGAGGAAAAGCAAAGATTGAAACTGTGAAGACAGAAGAAACTTGCTTACTTACTAAGCAAGGCTGAAGCTCAGTAATTCCCCCTTATTCATATGGGTTTGTTTTTTTTTTCCTTTTTTTTTAAAGGGGGGGGAAGAATGAAAACTGAAAGGACTTTTTTTTTTTTTTTTTTTTTAACTGAGAAGCTTGCCTCTTTCTTGCTTTTTACATAAAAATACCTTTCAGAGCCTTTTCTTAGACCTCCTTCCAAAGCAAGCAGTAACAGCAGAGGAAAAGCCGGGCTGCCAGCGCGGGGGCTTTCCGTGAGGCAGGTCTCCCTCGATCCCCCAGCTCCTAGAGCCGTGGCATTTGACACGGTGGTTCCCGTCTCCCCCCACCCCGGCAGAAGGCTTGACGACGACAAGGACCAACCCCCACCCAGCACAACCGAGTGGGAAAGCTGCTTTGATGTCCCTGCCCGTAAGCCAAGAGGGACAGGTAGCGGGCAGGAAAGAAGAGGCAGGATCCGCTCCCAGCGTCCGTCCCATGAGGAAACCGCCCTTTCCCCAGCCGGCCCAGGTG
>NW_008824238.1:8480632-8485996 GCF_000699105.1 Pygoscelis adeliae | reverse complement strand
TTCTTCGAGGCCATCGCCTCAACGGCTCTGGGCGGCGGGCTGAGGCGGCCTGCGGGGAGAGGGCTGCTCGGGCTCGCTAGTGGCCTTGCCTCCCCTGGCTAGACCAGTAATTCTGGTGTGTCCGCAAGGGTGAGCTGGGGTGGGGGAGCGGGTGTTGCTTTTTAGCCTGCAGTCACGGGCCTGGCTATGCCTCTGAGGCAAAAGAGGGTTGCCGTGCCACAGTTCGGGGCACAGGCATGTCCGGCCGCGGGGGTGACCCCTCGGCTAGCTGGGGCCTGTCAGCCAACCTCGGGAGAGTCTGTAGAAGAGGAAATCGCGACAGGGGAGTATCCCAGAAGAAAACTTTGAAACCTGCTAGCGTAAATGGACTTTGAACAACATCTGTCCTATCAAGAGCTCATTGTCTTATTAATATCTTAATAATGCTACGTGTTCTTAAATTTTGTTTACCTGCAGGTTTTCCATCAGGTATTGCCCTTCTTCCTGCATGCCAGGCATTCTTGTGAGCGTGAATTACTGGCAAAAACAAAATTATGTGGTTCATTTCCCCCATGCTTAAATTAGGAGAGTTAATATTTTAATAAATTGAGTAGGTACTGTATTTAACAGCAGTGTTCTATAAAAAAAAGTTAGCAAATGTTTAATACATTTTTCCTATGATGAAACATTACTCCAATTTGGGGTTGTTTGTTTGTTTTTTAAAATCAGTAGTATATCAACCTTTTTGGTGCCTTTTAAAATTAATTAATTAATTGCTGATGACACAAAACGAACGGGAAGGAGTGGCTGACACACCAGAGGGCCGTGCTGCCATCCAGAGGGACCTCGACAGGCTGGAGAAATGTGCTGCCAGGAACCTGGTGCAGTTCAGCAAGGGGAAGTGCAAAGCCCTGCCCCTGGGGAGGAACAACCCCAGGCACCAGCACAGGCTGGGGGCCACCCAGCAGGAAAGCAGCTTTCCGGAGAAGAACCTGGGGGTGCGGGTGGACACCAAATTGAACATGACCCAGCAATGTGCCCTTGCAGCAAAGAAAGGAAATGGTTTCCTGGGCTGCCCTGGGCTGCATTAGGAGAGGCATTGCCAGCAGGTTAAGGGAGGTGATCCTGCCCCTCTGCTCAGCACTGGTGAGGCCACACCTGCAGTGCTGGGTCCAGTTCTGGGCTCCCCAGTACAAGAGAGACATGGGCATGCTGGAGAGAGTCCAGCAAAGGGCCACTAAGATGATGAAGGGACTGGAGCATCTCTCCTCTGAGGAAAGGCTGAGAGAATGGGGACTGTTCAGCCTGGAGAAGAGAAGGCTCAGGGGGATCTCATCAATGTACATAAATGCTGGATAGGAGGGAATGAAGAAGATGGAACCAGGCTCTTCTCAGTGGTGCCCAGTGCCAGGACAACAGGCAATGGGCACAAACTGAAACAGAGGAGGTTCCCTCTGAACATCAGGAAATACTTTTTCACTGTGAGGGTGACCGAGCACTGGCACAGGTTGCCCAGGGAGGCTGTGGAGTCACCATCCTTGGAGATACTCAAAAGCCATCTGGGCACGGTCCTGGGCAACCAGCTCTAGGGGACCCTGTGTGACTGGGTATGTTGGACCAGATGACATCCAGAGGTCCCTTCCCACCTCGACCGTTCTGTGATTCTATCAATTAAGCATATGAATAACTCACTCTGGTCAATAAAACTTTATACATGTTAGGTGCTTGCTGTGCTGGAACATAGAAGTGCATCAGCTGGTCAGTGACAGAATATATTGCTTCCAATGAAACCAAGATTAGGACTTTATTTCTCTTACAAGAAAAATGACACAAAATGTTGTTACAAGCAAGCATGTTCTACTTTGACCTTTGTTAGAAATGCAGACGAGGTATAAAGTGTCCCATCCTTCCAACCTCAAATTTCCTATATCCTTCTCTGAGGATACGAAAGATCATAAGAGGTCCTTATTTCTGTGGTGGAATCCAAACTGAGGATGCCCTGGAGCTGCTTGTTCTGGAAAATGTTTCTGTAAAAAAAGTATGTGAATATTCTGAAAGTTAATTTTGGACTTAGTTTGTTCTCCCTCATGGCTGTAGATTTTGCAGGTGTCTAGGGCTGTCTGTTAGTAATTTGATTTAAAGGCAGAAAAAGCTATGAGAAGTTTCAGAGAGAGTATTTATTCATTAAGATTTGAAATAGGATTCTCATCTGGTGGCACAGAGTATTAAACAATCATCTGTGTAGTCTCCAGGATGGCAGTAGTTTGGCTGAGTACAAAAAGTCCTTGTCTTCAAAAAAGCTGTTGGAAATATCTGTGTAAAGTCATTGATGGCTATATTTCTTACAGTTCCAGATTGGAACATTGAACTGAAATTTACTTCTAAGGACATAAAACACCTTAAGAGCCTCCCTTGCATAAGCACTACCATGCAGTTTGCGCAGAGCTGTTTCTGCGTGTATGGATTCTATATGTGGGGTGTGTCATACAATGACTAAGACAAACGTCCTTTAGAAGATACTCACACTTCCAATTGTAAAACATTAAATTAAAGCCTAACAATTTCTGACAAACTGTTTCAGGGTCTGGTTTCAAACTTTTTATTCAGTCAGACTTTTTCCTGAGTGCTTCTTGCCTTCCTCTTTTATGGCTGGACAGCTATATAAAATGGAATCAACACAGTTTCTTCAGTATAGTGTTTTTAATATGTAAAATGTGTCTGAAACAACTTTTTCCACTGAATTTAAATTTGGTTTGGTTTTTATGTTTTCAAAGGTAGCAAATATAAGGTTCTCCAAAACATAGGGCAGAGCAAACAGTGCTTTGATTTTAATGAACTTGCAGGGAGCTGTACTGAAATGTCTTTGTCTGAAAAGTAAAGCTATAATCCATTAAGTAAGTCTGATGGTGTCAGCCCGGTTTCTTAAGGACATGATGCTTATCGGTTCTTGATGTCGCTGCCTGTATATACTGCCTAGTAACTTTTAAACCCATCAAGCCAACTCTGGCTAAAACTGGCAAAGGGGACAGGCATCGGATGGTAATAAATTCTTCTCTTTTTTTACAAAATTCAACAACTGGTTGGAAAAAAAGGTTCCTAGCCTAGCGTCCTCATTTGAGGGAGGGGCTGAAGCGTGACCTGGACGGTTACCTGCTCATCTGGCGGGTGGGCATTAGCCTGCCTCCGTCGGAAATCCGACAGCCTTCATTCAGCCACCTCCCGGCAGGCAGAAGGGAGAGCTGGAGCAGCGTGGAGGGCCCGTTACAGACGTGGGGATGGGAACTCCAGCTATGACCCACTAACCTTTTCGTTAACAGTCACCAGGGAGTAAGATACTGCAGGAGACAGGGCATCATTATTTTTACTGCTCATGAATAACCATTCTGGTAAATATGTAGTTGCCTCAGCTTTGTCCACATGTCAAACTTACTCTGAAATAGGTGTATGGCAGCGTAACTCTACATGTTTATATTTCTACCCTGGAAGTGGCTTAGGTGAGACTGGTACCTGGAATAATTACTTATGTAAAGCCCGAACCTTGCGTGCAGTGCTTCACGTTCTTGTTCTGTTGCATGACAACTACTTGACAACACCTCTTGATTCTTGATTTTATTTGAGCAGGATCTCATGCACGCATGAGTAACAGATGACGCATTCAAAGCTGAGGTACTTTTTCTTCCCTGCACTGGCGAAGCGCTGGACTGGAGTTCTGTCCCCGCAGTGCTGCCTTCTCCTCGCTGACCACGCACGCTTCGTGTCTCATGCTACTGCTGTTTCACTGGTTATACCTCATCACTTCTTCCGTGACTGGATTAACACTTTTGCTCATACTGACTGCTGATACCAACAGAACTGTGCAAGCCTAAGCAAAACCGGAGCTAAGACAGAAAACCACTAACATGATTAAAATGAGACAGGTAACAGGCCGGCTGTTACAGAAGTTCCTAAAATTACTTCTGCAAATACAACTGAAATCAAGTTAAAATACGTGCAGTACCAGACAAGGCCTGAAGCCCAATATGGATAATTATTATTATTATAAAACTTTAAGATCTGTTATTAGTACAAAACTGTTATCATCATTAATATTATTGGCAGATGCCCAAAAGTGAAATAGCCTTTCTGCATCTCCTAGCATTAAAATCTGTTAGAGCCTGGAAGTAAAAGTTATTAGAAAACTATCTGTTTGTTAGGACAAACATTTTATCTTTATAGTGTTTATAATGTTTTTTTATGAACATTGTACCTTACCTCCAGCAGAGACTACAGTGTTGATTTGGGAAATGCGAGATTCTGTCTCCAAAGATGAGCGATAAATAATTCCAAACACACTTTTACAATTTTCACCATAGAGAAAGCAACAGCTTTCCAAATATTGTAATAAAGTTTGACAGACGAACCACGAAGAGAAAGTAAAAATTATTATATGCTGCTATTATTCAGAAACAGTCAGAAGATGTACTGGTATCTCAGCATTATTTTGTCAAACACTCTATAGAGAGCAAATCTGAGTCATTCTTCTTTGTTCTTAAATAGATGTAAGATGTCATTTACACGTTATTTGTCTCTGGCTGATGTTTTACATAAATATTTGCGTTAAACCTTTTTTGCCACTTTCAGAATTTTACCTAGCTGTCATAAGAAGAACTTTTAAAGTGGAAAAGGAAGATGTTCCACAAAAACTTGGTATAATGAACAGCTAGTTTGGAGTTTGCATCAACATATAGAATACATACATCTTGTTTAAGTTGGAAGAATATCTGCCATTTTAGTACCTCTAGGTTTCTCCAGTTATATCTCCAGCTTTGTGGAACTCAGACTGAAAGTGCCTCCCTCAGAAACAGATTAAAAAGATAAGTTTAGTTCTAACCTCAAATGATGTAGTAAGTGAATGCAACTTGTCCTCAGCTGGAGAAAAAAGTTCAGATGGTTGTAATCACTAAAGATTGCCTGCCATTAGATGCAGGCACATAAATTAATTTCCTTTTATAATAAAGTAATGCCACTGCAGTTATACACAAGCCCTGAGGCAATCGGGTCTAAAACAAACAGAAATTCACACAGGAAATGATGGACAAATTACATAGGAGTTGAATGCATGCTTCGGTTGAAAACGAAGAGTTCCTAAAACAATATATTTATAATCCCTTCAAAGGGCTTAGGCATTTCCTATCTAAGTGATGATCTAAACAGACAACTGCAAAACAGAGTAAACATTCTTTGCTGGCAGCATTATTAAGAATTGTTATTTAAGGTGGTAACGTCTGACAAACTGGAGATGTAGCGATGACCTTTAGCGCATAAAAATGGTAATAGTTACATATCCTTTTTCATCTGTATTTTTAAAAGGCTAATGATCAATCTTATTATTTCATAGAGGAAAAC
>NW_008824238.1:8467739-8480572 GCF_000699105.1 Pygoscelis adeliae | reverse complement strand
ACCCAATTCTCCTGAGATGCAGTCCTATGACCTATCCACTGGACCATGCTACTTCCCAGAATACTGTAGTTTTCAGAAAGCCCTGTATGAAGCAATTTTTCATAATTAAAAACAAACCAAACGTCACAGCAAATATTTCATATGTTAGAAGTTTCATCTTAGGGTCAAAATTAACTTTCCTAAATTACATATTTCCTCATGGATATTATTCCTAGGCTCAGAAAAGTAAAACTACAGCTCATGAAAAATACACCCCGAGGAACAAGATACTTCATTAATTCCTTAAAGGTTTAGCATAATTGTTTTTAACTCCAGAAAAATCCTTCAACTACCTGGAGACTCTCTGATGTCAGTTCTTCAAGACTTGACACAAGAAAAAAATTCTACATGCATGCAATTAATCTTATGCATTATCACCCCATATTTTAATCATTTTCACCTCTTAGGGACTTGCACCCTTAAAATGATGCTAGCTCAACTCTGTAGTATTTAAATTTTGTCTGGTTTTGTACTTTTGAAAGTATTTGTTTTTATCGTTTTATCTTAACCTAGTTTATGGTATGATATACAAAACCTTTTACATTGGGATTTCAAGAAATACTTTAAATACTGTATATAAACATATCGTGTTAATTATATGTTAGTAGCATAATGAGAGTCCAATTCTGATTTGGACTTTTTGGGGCACAGCGATAAAAATAGATAACATAAATAGTATGTTTATCAAAGAGAAAGTAACATACCAAGCTTATTTTAAAACACTGACATAAAATAAAAAGATCTCCAAAATTCAGCAAAGGGGAGAAAACAAGTAAGATAATTAATGTTTAATTATATTTAGTGTATTTTTAACCTTATAAACAAAATAGGAACATGTCAGCAATTACGTCTTGGATTCTTGCATTTTAATAATCAACATTAAATAATCAACTGGCATTACAGTTCATAATAAGTGGAGGAGTACTATAGAAACACCGTGTGCCTTGGGGCAAGGTACTACGCTGTGCAGGAACGACCCAGTACCCAAGTTCATGGCAACCTTATGCCTTCTAAAGCTGCTGTATCTGCAGGAACAGCCTGCCGCACTGAAGTTTCATGAAACAGTAGACAGGTTAAGGTAAAAACAAAATATCCAAAACCAGACGCAGTCAAAGCTTTATAAAGGCACGTGTGATAGAAATGCAAGAAAATTATGCTTCCTTTACTAAATAGCAAGTTTAAAAGAGCTCATTCTATTTCATCTGAGCCTGTGTGCACAAACTGCCACCGACAGCAAGGAAAACAAGAGAGTGCCTTGTAAAATAGGGTCTGAACAGAGACATTGTGGGGTAAGGGGAGTTTTCCAGGGAATATCTGAGATAGACGGTGAACAGAGCTGTTGTAGCCAGCTCACAGCTGCCTGTTATTCCAGTACTAGAATCAAAGATAACTTATGAAAAGCTCAAGGAATATTTCTTCTGGCCTGGCGTGAATGTGAGGCAAGGGACGACTGAAGAACTTGCGACGCTGTGACGCTGCTCAGAAGCAAAAGATTAAGGTTAGCCTTTTTATTAGCTTTTTCTAAAGCAAAAATAGTTCTTGACTTCAGTGAGGTTCGTACAAAGATTGCTTGTAAGAATAAAGATTACAGAGTTTGTAACAAAATCCAGATACTGGCGGCTAACGGTGCCAGAGAGAGTTTTGGGGACCAAAACATTTTCTAAAATTTGGCTTTCTTCAGTGTATCAAGATCATTGCTTAAAGCTCCCAATTAGGGCTAATCCTTCAGAAAGGCTTGGTCTCCAGCAGACATCTAATGTAAGAGACCTAGGGAAACACTTAACGTCTAGTAACTCCCATTTTCCCTCTGAATAAGTACCGAGTTTTTAAAAATCTGGGTGCTTAGTGGTACAAATGGGGGCTGCTGGATGCAGAATTATTTAGAGAAAAATTGGCCCTAACAGCCTAATCACCTAATTTAGCTTTTTACAGTTTTGTTAAACACTATCCACAAACATTCCTAAAGCAAATGCCACCAGAGTGCAGATGTTACCTTTTACAGATTAGTTAAGAACGTATCCACTGAGTAGGTAATCCAATTGTTTATGTGGGACTGCAAAGCAAAATTTCACTACCTTAAGTGTCTTGGCTACATATAAAATCTGAGAAAAAGAAGTATCCCTGCTTTGTATGACCAGATACTTCAGATATACCATATACATATAAATTTGAAATGTTTCTATTGCCATTAGTTACTTTTAAAATAATCCAGGAATACAACTTTGCAAGTTTCTGAAGTGCTTATTTTCAGTTTTTTATATATACACACACACACACACACGGCAGTCAGATACAGTGCAGGCATATGCAAGATAAATGAATAATTACGCATGCATGAGTCCTACATCTGCACCTCATCATTCACGCACTAGGCCTGAAACCATCTCCTTCTCCAGCGTACAGCCTTTAGAGAGCAAAACATTCTTCCCTGCAGTCACTGCAATTCAACGTTTCTCCTCCAATGTGTTTATTTTCAAAAGTTTGTCCTATAGTTGAGTTACTATTCCCTGTGCAGTATTCTGGATATTCAGAATATGAAACGATGGCTAGACATTGTACTGAATTATAAAGACAAACCAAGCTTGAATTTCGTCATAGACAGCACAATATTTTGCATTTGACTTTACTGTCCAAAAGTATGACAATACATTATAAAATACAGTCAGTATCATTGGGGTAAACTCCTCTCTGAAATGAGCATGTCAATCAGATGAAACCGAAGAGTTAACCGAAGAGTTAAAGACAACTAAATATCTCGAAATTTTCAGCTGGTAACTTAGGTCTTCTGGGTAGTCAAATACCGCGCTGATGGTGAGGAACTCCAAAAGGATCTCGCAAAACTGAGTGAGCAAAAATGTGGCAGAGGAGCTTCGATGTAATAAATGCATCTTGGGAAACTCCGAACCATGCCTGCACAATGCTTTCCAGAGTTGTACCTACCAATTCAAACTTAAGCAGTTTTTAAGACTTTGAAATCATCAGCTTGATGTGCAGCAGCAACCAAGTAAGTCAGCGAAACACTGGGTGTCACCAGGAAGGGTACTGAGAACAAGGGAGAACTATTTTGCCTCTCTATAAAACTTCGGTGCACCCCAATCTTGAGTACAGTGCAGTTCTGGGCTCTGCGTGTCAAGCACAAAGCAGGATGGGACATGGTATGGACGCCAACTAAAATCAAGTGGGTGAAGTGGCAGCTTTGTAACAACAGCATGAAAAAGCTGAAACTTCTCAATTTGAAGAGAAGGCTGAGGTGACGATATGATAAAAACTAATAAATCATAAAGGTGGAGGGTAAAGCAAACAAAACTGTTAATCGGCACATGCCATGCTATTAGAACTAGAAATACTCTATAAAGCTACTAGATCCATTCAAACCAGGTAAAAAAGCGGCCAGGTTCACGTGCTCTTCCCCAGCAGCACTCCTACGACCGCTGTTAGAGATGGCCAACCAGCGGGGCGTTTCCCATAACCCCTCACCTTCTCTTGCCTATTTGCATTTTAGGTGGACTGGAAGTTAGGACAACGGGTGAACAGCAATAGAAGCCAGTCTCTCACAGCTGCAACGCTTCATTCAGTAAATTAAAAAAAAAAAAAGGCAAGAAAAATTATGTCTTTTTTCTGGTTCCATGTGGCAACAGAAATACCACCATTCAATCTTCAGGCAAGAAAATTAATTTATAGGAGCTGCCATTCCAGTTCTTACCAAACATTTGAAGGGAACTTCAAAGAAGAAGGAGGTCTGATAGGACAATGGAGCATCTTTGACTGTCCCAGTAATCACAGAATAAATCTGAAAGGCTCTTCTTAAAGCCTGCGCACAATGAAGGCAAACTGGTACTCTATCAGGAATTACAGCTTAGTCCTTGGTATTTGATTGTTACAAATATGCATAATTTCTTTGGATTTTCTTGAGATTAGAATGTATAAATTGTTTAAAAATGCAATTTGCATACGTGAGAAAGGTGAGCATACAGGACAGCTTGAAGAAAGAAAAACAGAAGAACAGGAGAGGGAAGAAGTTCAAACACAATTCAGCATTTTCAGCATGCTGTAATTTTAATATCTGTTGGCAAATACTGTTAGATGAAGAAATTAATTGTGGTCATTGAATTAATTTTTATTTATTAAAATGTCAAAGGTGCTCAGAATTTTTGTATGCATGCTTGCCTCAAAAAGTTAAATAAAGAGAACCTATTTGCATGTGCTTTAGTATGTACTGAATTACTTTAGCTGTCAGAATAATTACCTGGTATGTGGCACTCATTTGCATAAACTAATTTCTAAATAAAAAGTGGGTGCGTATGTGGAAGAACAAATTCACGTATTTGCTGATATACAACATGCATTGTTCTCAAGAATACCTTTATTCCTAATACTTCTAAGGTCTCAAAACTATTTGGTAGAATTAAGGCTTACCTTCTATCCCTCAATGATTCTCCATCGTTTAGGATACGCTTGTGCGCGTGCACGTACATACTGGATGACTCCTTTATGGCAATGATCTTCAACGCATGGAATTCTGATCTCAGTTAAGGCAGAATTTGGCATCATGCTAGCATTAAAAATGGTTGATCAAAGACAAGGGCATTGTTATTTTGGTTCCTGAACACTGCAGAAAGGATCCTACACAGGCCACAGGTATAGCCACACTACATGTATCATTTTAAATTGAGTTATAACACTATGCTCAGCAAGTAACAACATGTGACTGAATGGACAACTGTTTACATCAGCATTCAAGCATCAGCATTCATATTCCTATAGTTTATAAACAACTTGGTATTTTAAAGCCAACTGTGACTAAAAACATTCAGTCTGAGCTTACGTGCATGAAATTTCAGCTCATTGCTATCACAAATGAGGACAGTTTAAATACACTAAATAGACTAATATGAGATTAAACTATTATATTTCAGGTGTCTAAAACTTTTGGATCATGC
Organism: Pygoscelis adeliae; assembly: GCF_000699105.1. Taxonomy (NCBI): domain Eukaryota; kingdom Metazoa; phylum Chordata; class Aves; order Sphenisciformes; family Spheniscidae; genus Pygoscelis; species Pygoscelis adeliae. The sequence continues at coordinate 8,475,593 of NW_008824238.1, read as the reverse complement.
TATGCAAAGAGAATTCTATAAAGTGGCAAAAGAGGTTATATTTCCTAATAGGTACTTATCTCACGAAAGCAGCGTACTTCTTTGTGTAAACACATATTGAGTGGGACAAGGGCTGTGTGCTAAAATTTAAAGTCTCACAAACACCCGTGGAAGAAAATAAGTAGGAAAAGTTACTGGCCAGGTACACTAGCTGTGTCTTCCTTGAACTTAAAAGGTACTGCTGTGGGCTTATGTACTGTGCTTGCCTGTACAGGAGTCTATCGCTGCCATTTCCAAGAAAATTAATAGCTTTGAATGTTAAAATACCACAGCTTTCTTCTCCTGCCTCCCCACCACCACTGCCATGCTGGGAGAAGCGTAAAATTGTTCTCCTATCAAACTGCACATCTGATAATTATCTCAACTTTACTAGCTCCGCATAAATATATTTTTCCTATACTGTTGGATGCTGCTGCTTCTTCAAAACTCTTGATGAATTTCTGCTTCGGGGTATCTGCATTTTCCAGGCTGAATGATAAAGTTTCCATTGTATAACTTGCATCTCAGCTTCAAATACACTGGAATCCATTTGGATGAAAAGCCCCAAATGAATAATAGCTATTAAAATTTCCAGACCAAAACAAAAACAAAACCCACATCAAGGCAGAGTTAAGGCTGAAAAGGAATATCAGTTACTTAAGGTATAAAGTGTAATGGCATATTGTATAAAGCATGTTATATATTATCCCAAAAGTAAACATTCCAAAAACCCCAGGAAACTCAGGATTAAGTATAAAAACCGAAAAGAAATCCAAACATCTTGAATTATTGAAATGCAGTATGAAAGCCTCCAAAACAAACTTAGATCAGCCCTGCAGCAGCACCATGTTGTAAGCCAGCGATTATGATTAATGCATTTTAGTATCTGTGGCCCTAAATTAGCCTAACGCGTATTTCAGAGATAATAATTTTTCATTTTGTTCCTTTGCATGCAACAAGTGACTATGACAAGCAATAGAAGGTGAGCAGGAGAAAAATAATGGTACATAACCGTATTATTAGTTTCACTGCAGAACTGGTCATTACTTGACTACTTAGAAATATAAAATGTCCATCGTAACTGTGAAGCTACAAGCAAAATACTGTTGTATCATGCATGAAATGTTTCATCACTGTGAGAAGAAACCATTTCTGGCTGGACCAGTAAAACTAAATCAGGAAAGGCTCCATTAGATTTAATAACTTGTTAAAAGATAAGCAAATGAGATTTCAATTCTTAAAATTAAACACAAAAATGAAAATCTGAGAAACAAACTTCTTATGCTGCATAGGTTACCTGTCTAATCTAACCGAGTGGACAAAGCTTTTCTATGGAACAATCAGAAAAAGAGTAAGAGGAAATGAATGTTTGCCAAAAAATTCAAGCCTCAAAACACTCACTCATTTTCAAAATTGTTTTATTGCAGTTGGATAATAGAGATAAATACCTAAGAGCAAAATCCAGTGAGTCACATTTCTTTTTCTTTTGGAACAATTCTCCAAACTGGTTGTGTTTTATGATAAAGAACAAAAAGTTGCACTACATTTCAGAACATTTTGTTCTTTAAAACTGGTCAGACAGGTGGGAAATATTAAAGTACTACAAATTAAATGAGTAATTTTCCACTCCAGCTTCATTTCCCAAATTGAACAAGTCCAAGCGAAAGAAACCATGACTTTTTCTGCTTTGGAGATGCATATCAGCTGGTGATGCACTTCAAGCTATATTAATTTGATTAAAAAGTTTATCCTTAATAACCTGAGACATCAATCCATGTATAGCTTCTATGGTGGTCTTGCAGCTGAAAAACAAGCATAAATTCAACGTTGGCCAAACACCGAACTGAACCGTCATTTTATTTGAAGATATTCAGCTGTTTTGGAAGTTCAGGGTGCCCATAACCCCATGAATCTTAACAACTGTCCAGAAAGGAAAAGTCACACACAGCAGTTTAGCCATTGTTGCCAATAGCTTTTTGTTACTTCAAAAGCAAACTGACGAGCACTATACACACAAAGACCAATTCCAGAAAACTTCTTTGTCTGGCAATTTAGGACATCTTACATTAACAACAGCAAGTGAGCTCTGTGGTCATCTGAACCAAAAAGTTTAAAAAAAACCAACCCTGGGGGAATGGAGCTACCAGCTGTTACCAATACCTGAAGGCTCTCACTGTTTCTACCTTATCTCCTTTGCCCAACCCTAGGCCAGTAGTACACAGTAACCATAGCTCCTCTGAGAAACTTTACAGAGAACATTAAAGGAAGTTTATAGAGCTAATCAGTTATTAGTCAAAATATGTAACGTGCAAAACCCCCAAACAGCTGAGAGGATTCCTGTTGATCCAAGTTTCATCCAGTGTGCCTGGCTTAGGGGGATGTAGTGCCAAACTAACAAATAAAAATGCCTCAGAACAGAATATACAAATGCAAAAGATGAATCAGCCCTGAAGGCATGGAGAATAGGGACAAATTACTACTAGACAGATAAAAGGAATCCTGGGCAAAGGAAGTTGGCTTGGAGCACAGTTTGGCTAATGCGTGTGTGCTCTTAGAAAATGGCTCTGAGAGATGTGTATGCACAGTAACAGAAGAGATCATACAGCCAAGTGTAAGCACCTTTAGGAAAAACAGTATAAGACATTAGTATAAAACAGGTACACCCAATAATCATTTAGCAAACTTTGCAACATTATTTCTTGAAAGTAATTTAGGTGCCACTGAATCAATTGTCCTAGTGTCTGCACAAGTCTTCTACTGTCTTTTCTTAGGAAAGATTATTAGTTGAAGAAAAACATGCATCTGTAAAAGTGTTACAATCCATTTTAGGAACTACAGTAGCCTCTGTTACACAGGAAAGCAGAATTGATGAAAACAACAATCCCTTCCAGTCTTACAATTTATAAACTAACTACTGACGATGACTAAATAAAAACAGAAAAGAAAGATCTCTAGAAACACTGCAAGAAATAATATAGTAGGGTGATCAGAGGAGGAGTTATTCCTTAGAATAACTGTAAGCACATGAGAGTAACGTGAAAATAAAATGCGGTCGTTATTATGGGACACCAAAGAGGGATCAAAATCAACGCAAACTTGTCAGCAACTCCATCCTTCTCGTGTCTTTAAAGCATTATTATTGTAACTGTTTCACTACAGGAACTGGGAGGTATCACCTAACCTGGCTGTTGTGAGTTAGCAACAGCCTTAACTCCGTTGCAAATGTATTCTGCAACTAGAATAGTCTAAATGGGTATTAACTTCTACAAAGTCAAGCCCCCTCCAACTCAATCACATTTATTAGAAAACTTATAACAGCTGTTAACTTTCCATAACAAGGAAACAAATGCACAGAAGACACTGTTACAACAGCAACTCTGATTCTATTTAGCAATGACCATACTACATTTGCAGGTATTCCCCCACTGCTTACTGTGGAACAAAGACTTGTCCAACACAAGATGACTCCTCTCTTTATTAAGGCAAAGCCCGTGTTCACCTGAGTCATACTGAGCAAGATGTAAATAATTTATTTATAAATCAGTCTCTTCACACAAGGCCTCCTTTTTGTTTCTTGATTTTATCACCTATCATTAAACCCACCACTCATCTGGTATGTCAAAAATCAGTTCCTTAGTAAAGTTTGTACTATGGCACATATTGCTAATGTGGGGGGGGTGGGAGGGAAGAGAATACAAGAAAACTGTTGTATGTATCAGGAGAAAATAATGAGGAAGAGGACCAGAAAACCTCCAAATCTGAAAAGTAGAACGTCCCAGATTTTATTCCATTTTTGCAGTCTGTTCCAAGGGATTCTACAGAATTGTTCCTTACTAAATGAAATTATACCTGACTCAGAACGCTCCTAAGATGCATGCAGGTGAGTCCTGTCTTCTCCACAGATGGACCTGAGATTGTACTAGCATGTACAGTGCAGCATTTCTTGGTTTTCAAAGTCTGGAATTTGCCAAATACAATGTTCTTGAACAGCCCAAGATACTGTATGACTTGTTGGACACTATAACCCTTTGTTAAAGATTTTACTTGGAAAAATGCTGACTATAACATTATATAGATAGTCTAAGCACACAAATCATTCTTAAGACTATTGGGAGAGAGAGGTAAGTATTAGTGAGAAGCAACTTTTGTACTTCAAAGCTCAAAAAAGAAAAGAGCTGATTACCAACAAATATATCAGGAACATTGAGGGAAAACACTACAGCTTCTTTGAAATAATGCTGTACACCCAGTGATAATAAATTAATTAACTGATAATAGCAAGTATTTGCTATCAGGCAGGGTAGCTAAATATAAAGGCCAGAATGTCTGTAATCTACTTCTTAGAAACAGAACACAACACAAAACAACAAAAAACCCCGTATTTGTGGAAAAAGGACGTATTAATTAAGAAATATGAAAAAAAGGGAGTTCTTAAGTGAATGAAAGTATTACACAAGTATAAACTAAACTTACTGGACTGTTAGCACTAGTTCTTAAAATCATGTTCTATACAATAATTTTATTTACTGTTAGTTTAAACCTGATTAGCCACATAAAATGTGCTATTTTCTAGCAATGCTACCATTTTGCATTTGACAGAAAACATCTTTTTTGGCTTGCCATATACTGACGGAATTTAACAAGGATTTTTTTGTTTAATGAACTACAAACTAGAGTTGAATTTATTCCCGAAACAAAGACTGAAAAGCCATTGTAGGTTTAATAAAGGCAAGATCTTCTTAAACCTTCAAAAATAACTAGTGACATTTGGAGTCTCTCATTCCTATCTATAATCTAATCATTTTTATCTATAATCTTGGTAGGTTACAACTGAATTGGTAGGTTACAATTAAAAGATGATAAAAAGTTTAAAACAAAATAACACTTTTTACAGGGAAGAACACAAGTACGTGTTATTTTACCTGTCTCTTGTTGCTTTTCCAAGTTTGTCTTCTGACTTCTTATCATGAGTCTCTAAACCCAGCATGAAACTGCCCCTTCCAAGCTGAGCTTCTGACTGTTCTAATTTTTCAGACAAATCAAAGACTTGGCCAGTGGTGTAGTCAGCATTCTTAGGAGAAAGAAGGTGATAAACATATTGAATTCTAAGCTATAAATTCAAGCATTTATGCACAAAATAAACAAAACCTGAAAAGAGCCTTTGGGACTGTAGTACTGCACATTTTAACTTTTATCTGCAACTGAAGTGATACAGAACACGAGTGGCACACGAGTGGTGGTGGAGAGAACAGAAGCTGAACATCTGACAAATGCTCAATACCTAAAGCCTGAAATGGGCACTCTCTTATTACTTTCAGCCCATGTCCTAAGTTACGGAAGATTAAGTAAAACTCAGTTGGTTTTGACCAAGAGAAAAGGCATAAAATTGGCTTTTGCAGAAGGAAGGTTTTGATGATGAGCTGTTACATTGAAGGTCTACCGGCAGTATTTCTGTTGCAACCTCGCTTTAACAGTTCCATTGTGGTTTTTTTGGGTTTTGGTGGGTTTGTTTTTTTTAAAGTGTTTACTTATTCAATGCCATTATTTTAAGGCATACTATTCATTCTAGTGCTGTAAAGAGATAGAAGGTTAAAAGGTGTTTAAGACAGAATCTAAGCATCTAGAGAAGTCAGCAAAATTAAACGTAAGTTATTCCCACCTTCTACTTCTAAAGAGCAGATATAAGGAACATTTCAGTATTTATGATTAGGAAAACCTTCCTTTCTTGTTTAATCTGACGAATAGAATCTTAATGTGGGATCTATATCTACCAGTGTCCCATTAAGCATTTTACAGTAGAGGGTCTGGCTTTCAGCACTAATGAATTAATACATGCACATGATAGCATACTATGGTACTTACAGTAAGCAAACTAGAAGAACTGAGAGTGTTCACCCAGTACTTATTCCACAAAAGCTCAAGCAATTTACGATCCAAAGATGATTTAAAGTACGAGACTTCTAAAGCATAATACCTTTAAAAACAAACATGCAAACAAAATAAGCTTCCATCTAAACATGTCTTGTTTGGCTGTGACACCCAAAGTACATCCATCTCAAAAAAACCTTATCAATGGCAAATATCTTGAAAAATTCAAAGCACTGAACAGTAAAAAGGTTACCCCCAGTTCCAATTCTAACTCTAAAAGATGTTCCGTAAGTATTCCATATATAGCTTTAATACAGGTACACATAATCCCCACACATACTGCTGTGTTCTATTTAATGAGATTGCAAGATTTTTTTAATTATTCTCTTAACAACTTCTTGTGCAATGCAACGATGCCCTGTTCCATGCTTGGGATCTTCAATACTGTAATAATTGTTACTTACAGATGACTGCAGTTTTGCATATATCACCTCTAACTCAATTAGGAATGTTTGATAGCAGTAAATGTTACAAACGGGCAAACAATCTTACGTTCTACCATACCTATTTTGAAAGCCAGTTTTTAGTGGTGCTACAGAATTCACAAGAGATGATAAAGCGGATAGAAAGCTGAGCTACGCGAAGTCATTAGTGTAGGTGAATTACAGCAACATTAAAGAGCTACATTAAACTTTATTTTGATCAGGAAATTCTTGAGCAGGTTATCAATAATCTTATTATCTCTTGATTTCTCTGGAAAGGTATTTTGCTTGGTATTTCTGTAAGAAATTCCATCTGAGATAACAATGCTTTAAAATCTACCAACACACCACACTTCAATATTTTTGAAGAACAAATACCCTTATTTCACATATGCTAAGAAAAATGAGGTACTGTCAGTTCTTCAAAGAGATGTGTGACAGATTCAAAATTAGAAATCCAAGTTGTTTGAGGAATAGTGTAATAAACTTACTTAAAAAGATTAAATGGAAGCAGTTTCACATTGGGCATTGAACACCAATTAAAGGAGAGGTTTGACTTAAGATTATCCAGACTGCTACTGTGAAGCAATTAGTAGTCACTGGCATTCCAAACAGACAGGATCATTAAGAGTGTAGAGAAGAAGTCTGATGAAGAGCGGCTGACGGAACTGGTGCTGTTTAGCCTGGAGAAAAGCAGGCTCAGGGGAGACCTTTTCACTCTCTACAACTACCTGGTTGCAGCAAGGTGGGTGTCTTCTTCTCCCAAGTAACAAGCAATAGGACAAGAGGAAACAGCCTCAAGTTGTGCCAGGGGAGGTTTAGACTTGATATTAGGAAAAATTTCTTCACCGAAAGGGTTGTCAAGCATTGGAACAGGCTGCCCAGGGAAGTGGTTGAGTCACCATCCCTGGAGGTATTTAAAAGATGTGTAGACATGGTGCTTAGGGGCACGGTTTACTGGTGGACTTGGCAGTGCTAGGTTAACGGCTGGACTCGATGATCTTAAAGGTCTCTTCCAACCTAAATGATTCTATGGCTCTATGGTTCATTCAAGTTCTCTAAACTTTTAATTCTTAGTCAGACTACCCATACTACTGAGAGGACACCACCAGTCTAGTCTTTTGTATTATCACGAATTCAGTAACGTGACAAATTTCCAGTTTTAATTCCCTCTCTTTGCCTAACTGCTGTTTCCTTCTAGGAAAGACTGGAAAATATTTTCATGGTTGGGATGGAAAGAAATGGCTTGTACAAGAAGACAACTTCCTGAGATGGAGATTATAACGATAACTATTAAGCACTTCCAACTTCAAAAAAACCACCAAATGAACTCTCCCAAATTGACCACCTCTAAAATAGAAAGGATAAAACATATCATCCTTTCATGCTTAAAAGCATGGGTTTATGGCCAATGCCAGACTTATAAGGACTACTCTGAAATGACAGGAACATTACAGTTCTACGAAGATTTCTGTGTAGCTACTGT
>NW_008824238.1:8460735-8467700 GCF_000699105.1 Pygoscelis adeliae | reverse complement strand
AATTGTTTTAATTTCTTCATCTCTTCAGGGTCAGACTTTGCATGCAGCTATAAATGCACTGAAGAACAGATATCCATGCACTAAAACCGTGAAAAAATTATGCAACAGCCTACAGGACATACTGGTGTCAATGAGATCTTCAAGTTCTCTGTACACAGATGCTTAAGCTGTTCTACAGCTGAAGGTAGAATTGAAACCAGGCCGTTATTGAAAGCAGCAGTCCCATCTTTCCTTAGCTGTTCTTTGCAAACACTGTGTCTCCAACATCTGTCTCTACTTTCCATCCCACCTTAGCTTAAGCAGCAAGAACGTGTGTGCTCCCACAAGATGGACCAGATCAGGGGACTGACCTGGCAAAACAAATGCTTGCCAAGTAAGTAAACGTAGGTATGAAATGAGGAACATTGTGGGTGGGGATAGAACAGTTAAAGAAAGGATGGTTAAAACTAAACTACCTTTTTAATTCATGGACAGTAAACTAGCAGGAGAGAGAGAAAAAGCAGTAATTCTTCCTGTTGCTGATGTTATCCTTGAAGCAGCTGCACTTTCCAGTCCTACCAAAGACAGAAACAATCTTAACACGCCCAGTGACGCAGGCTAAAAAGATGCACAGCACTTGCCACTACTCAGAAGAGCAAACAGATTACAGTCTCCTTAGCCCTGCTGCTAAATCTACATCTGACCCTTTCCTCCCTGCGCTAAGAAAGCACCACTACTTAAAGGTGTTCAGGAATCAACTGCTAAAGCTTTTAACCAGGTTCATCTTCCATCTTTGTAACAGTTCTCCCTTAAAATATCTCCTAATAAATAACAATAACACTTTTTCACAAAACCAACAGTGCTAAAGCAACAAAGAACTTCAAGATCTGAAACACTCCAAGAAATGTACTTTTCCATACTGAATCACTAACCTAAACACAAAAATTGAGAGCTTGTGCTAGAGTTAGTAGTTTTTATGTTACTTACTGTTTACAATGTACACCAAAATCTTCTATTTTATTAAGCGGAATAGTCTGGTATTCAGAGGGACCTTCATCTGGAGGTTTATAGCCCTAAAAATTCAACAAAGGGCAAAGATGATACAGTAATTTTGGGACTTTTTAAAACGCCTAAACTCTTTGAAAGCACTTCACAAAAAAATCTAGTTTATGCAATTCTAGTTTATTTTTCCTAGGGAAAATGAAATTTCCCCCTGTAGCCTGACATTTGGAATTTTCTTGGATCTCAGATTTACATTTGGCTTTACTAGCAGTCATTACATTTGCAGGTCTATCAAAAAGCATGCTGGAAGCAAACTAGTGGTCATAGTTGAGATTCTTCAAACAAGTAAGGTGGCAAGCTACGATTGGATCATTTCTTAGATCAAAGAAAGAGCGAGCTTCTTCTAAGATAATATTTCTCTACCTATTCTTGGAAGTAATTTCAATCCTCTTTTGAGGGAAGACAGGAGGCATGAGAAGAGGGAAGAAACATCCATGCCTTGGATATGCCTTAGGGATACCTAAAACTTCAGTTACTTATTTAGCTACTCACAGCTACTGACTAGGCAAAAACTGCCCACAAACCACTGTGAGGACTCCCTAAAAATACGCTTCTAACGTGCATTTTCTATACACGATTTGGTTTTCAGGTGCAGGATTCTTCTCCCTGCTCAAAATTCTGGAAGTATTTATGAGGTGGTTTTGCCTACAGAAGCAAATATTCTCTGAATCACAAACTGTTCTAAGAAGATCTCTTGTACATTTGTCAACAGAAAAATAATGCTTGAATGCAACTGGGAACCTCTCACCATCATTTTTGTTAATTACAGTTTTACTGTATGTAATGTCAGCCTGAAGTTTTTGATGAGTCAATAATAACTGGAAATTTGAGGGATATACCTGAACTTTCTTAGATTGAAATTAAATAGACAGTTATAGCTCTGCCAGAAGTATAAACAAAAGACTGCATTTGGAGATCTAGATCTTCAATATTTATGTGATTTCCTAGTTTTTAGCCTAACCTTTCCACATTAATTAACTCGTTTTTTTTGTACGTTATTTTGCGAAGATTCGTAAAATTTATTTGAAAAGAGTTAAGTAGATAGTTTTGAATCTTGCTTTTCTAAAATGAAAAGCAGGTTACAACATATAAAACATGCTGTTAACATTTGGTTTTAGGTCTAAAAAATGATAGAGAAGAATTAATATAAATCTATTTTGATGAATGCTACCGACAACTATATCCATTAAAAATGGCTATATTGAGCTGACTATCTAGTCAGTCTATTTGATTTAAGACTGCCAAAAATCTATGAAAAACAAACTAGAAGTCAACCTTTGTAAATGTGATCAATTTCCAAAGACACCCAATACCCAGTATATCAGCACATCCTTCTTTCAGAATGAACAATGACATACAGTACAGCAGATCAAACTGTCAGATGATCAAACTGCAGTAATCTTTAGAACCAATCTACTAATTTAAAGACAGTTTAGTGATCACGCACTAGATAATTTTAACTATTTACCTTAGGATATGTCCTAAATGCTCCAAGATTTACTTTTCCTGCAGATATTGTTCTTGTTGGATCAATCTGTAGAAATACAGGTAATGCTTGTTATATGCATTTTATAAATTATTACAGGCATAAATTAACTTTACAGTAATGGTATTTCAGAAACATAATTAGTGCAAACTGTATTAGTTTTGTCATAAACAGTACTTTTTCAGTTGGCATCTGTTGGTATGAGACTCTCTGAAAAGATGGGAATATCAATAGCCTTCTATTGACCATTTTTTCAACCTCATTTTCCTTATTTCCCAAATACTTGAAAGAAATTGCACTTAAGAGCAATCAATAAACCATAATAAAAAAATCTGCATTTTAATCTTATAACCACTAGAGGTAAGAAATAGTATTGTGTGATCTGCTGTATTTTGGTGGAAAATACAGGAAACTAATGAAGGAATCTCCTTGCTAACATACTTACTAATGCCCTGTTTAATTTTAAAAGTAATTTGTAAAAAAAATTTAAAAAGGGGGGGGGGGGGGAGGAAAAAGCCGTCCCAAGGAAAGTGTTCTGAATCTGTGAAATTATGTCATAACATAGGAGAACTCACATGGTGGAAATACTTCTTAAGGGTCATTTATCCTTTTTTAATGTAATTCTGCCATCAGAGTTATATTCCTTCTGACTAATTTCAGTCTTTTTTCCTTTATTTCCTTCAGTAGCAATGGTTATACAAGTAGTAGCTAAAATAAGGTTTACTTTTTATTTCAGATGTGCTCCAAAGCCTGGAAGACCCTGAAGGGCCCAAAGAGTTTCTTCAGATCTTTTCTTCAAAGATAGATTTCCTGGTGTCTTCTACCTTGTACTATGCCATTGATTTAATTTAAAAGGCACCTTAGATGCAAAGTAACGGAACTCTGTGAACACGCTTTGCTCTATTTTGACAGAAGAAGCAACGAAGAGAACAAAAGAAACAGAATTTTTTTCTGCTGCAGGAGGTTGAATATGGATTGCTCAATACATTTTTCTGCAGAAGTACCAAGTAGGACTTTAAGTTAAGAGTAATGTATGGATTTGTACAGAGCTACCATACCTGGAACAACGCAGTGAAAACAGCCTCGGTAAGCAATACTCCTGGTTTGACCGGTATGCGGCCAGCAAAGCAAAAGGAGCAACACCAATTTAAAATACCAACACCAATTTAAAATACCAACACCAATTTAAAATACCAACACCAATAAAACACTTCCATCATGCAAAAATACATACTACTAGAATGTTAACGGACAGAAATCTAAACATTATTCCCCCCTCAACATAATTTGCTATGCAGTTTTATCAACTATCAGCCAGTACTTACAACCACTGCTACAAAGGGTTCTTGAAATTGCTGATTAAGCATCTGGGTACTGACGTCGATCCCAGAGAGCCAGCAGCCATAGCCAGGGTGACTGTGATACCAGCCAATTGCGTTTTCTAGACGACCAACCTAACAGCAGTGAAGGAAAACAAACCCAGCGTTAACCTCCATTCCAAAAGTACCAGCTGCCCTCTATTGGGCCTTCCAGCATACTACAACACGGTGAGAGGATAAAGAATACACACACAGCCCGCGATGCTAACTTACTAAACTAGATACTAAACATACACCTTATTTCGGCAAAATATTTCCTAGAAACCATAAAATCTCTAGTATTAGCATTCTCTGTTACAGTTACTACCACAGAACAAAGAACTTCAAGGAGCCGGGAGCTCCTTCTTCAATGACAGCTGAAGTACAGAAGAGATTCCACGTGGTGAGATGGTAAGTAAGCTAGGACTCTTCAGCATGGAAGAGAAATTTCTTAGGGTGGATATGACATAAGTATATATAATCTCATATAATGTATGGTATGTCAGTAGAGAATGAGTGTTCATTATTTAGTACAGTAACGCATCTCAGAGGCATATAGAGAGATTATTGCTAAGTTTAAAAAATAACTTCAAAGCGGCATGTTTTCGAACACCAGAGTGACAGAAATCATTGCCAGAGCATGCTGTGAAAGCCAAAAGATGAATTTTTGAGATATTTAGGATCAAAAAAACTCAAAATAGGAGTTTCCAAATAATACCCCTAGCTATCTCTACAAATACTGGAAGAAAAACAACCAACCAACCAACCCACCCAGGAGAACAAACACCCACCATTGCACCTAATTCTGTAATCCTCTCTCAGGGATTGCTTACTGCCTGCTCCACACTGAGTTGAATAATTTTGGTACAACCCTATATGCCATTCTTAACCGAGTTGTGCGTTTGCATGCATCACCTGCTTGGTTTTGCCAAATACTCAGTATGTCAGGAAGGTTAAATCAGAAAAATGTTAAGATGAGACAGAACACACAAACTGCCTACTGAATGGAACATTTATTTTATTTTTGAATTGGTGAATAATATTTATATTTTCTGTACATCTCCCGTAGTAGAGAAGGAGAGACCAACAAAACACTAAAGAACGTGTGTTATTTTTCAAAGCCAAATAACACATTTTGACTGTATTAACACCAGATCCTGCCCATGGAGAAGCAAATAACTGGAACGTTGGCATCTGTGAAGTACTTATGCAGGGGAACATATCAATTTGCAATCTAATATTAAAAAGAGTTATTCTAGGAACAACTGCTTGCCAAAATCGAATGTGGAACAGCCAGCATGCAAACTCTGCCAGAGCACCAGTAAAGCTGAGTTATTATATTTGCACACAAGTTCAATTTCAAAATTGTGAAACGGACTATAGACAAAACTGCACAATATAAACAACTAGAAAAAAATGTTTCCTATCATATGAGTACTCCTTACACAAACCTGGACTGTTTTAAACGTAAGATGAACTAACCGTATTTAAAAAATACTAATTTTATGCTATATACTTACTATTTTGAAACCCATTATTTCTACCTAAGAACTGGACAGTATGAATATATCTTTAGGTAAAGACATCTTTTCAAGTTACCTACTTTTCTGCAACAACAGTATTAGTATCATGACATTAATAGCTTCCAGATAAAAGGAACTAGATTAAATAAGTTATTTCTAAATTTTCTCATAAACAGAGATTAATTATTAAAAAAAGCCCCAGAATATACCTACTTCTGGATTATGTTTACTCTTTTCTGATGTTATGATCCAGCCTAATTCACATCTATTTAAATATCTCTAACTCTATGTAAGGCTGTGAATATAAGTAAAACTCTCCACAATAATCCAAATACTGCTCTGTTATCTCCAGTGAATAAGTAAGGAGCTTCTAATTTTAGCTCGTTTAAAATACTTCGAGGATGAAAGAAAAATCACAGGGTAAAATGGGCCTCAAAACTATTTGAACTTGGAGAGTTAGAGTTATTTCAATGCTCATTCATAGCACAGGATTGCCCTGTATTGGAAGAAGCATGTCAGCAGGTGCTTCCATGTGCTGTGCTGGTTTCTACATCAGCCACAAAGCAGATTCATATTTCTGTTATCCTTCTGCACGTGAGAATTTTACTGCGTAGTCAGGCTTAATATGACATGGATCTCTAAATACAGGGTGATGAAGAGGAGGAAGAGACATCTGAGTCAGTTCATCAAAATTTCCAAATTATAAGTATGAATAATGAAGTCGCACGGAAACTTACTTATTCCTTCATTGGCATTTTCTTCACAAATGTCTTTATTTTTATGGAAAACAGCAGCATGGCTATGCAGTAAGACTTCAAAAAGCAAGAAGGTAAGAATAAACGTCATATTCCTGATCTACAAATAGTAAGTATCTCTGACACATACATATTTTATATTTAATTTAGCATACTGTTTCTAGAAACATGTTTTTAGAAACATGTATTATATCAGTTATTTTAGAAACACACCCCCTCCTTGTTCCATCCACAAGCCACCAGCTGCAGCCAAAAAAACACTTCCTGAGCAATGAAAATCATTTGTAAAGGAAAGGAGGATCCAGTACTTGATGACCTACTGTAAGACATGGAAATATATATGTGAAAATGTTTAAAGGGGTCTGTGCTCTTTGCTGCTGACGCAGTTCTCTTAGCCACGTTTGAGAAGAAACAGGGCAACCGGACAGCCACTTTTATCACTGTGGGAGGGGGGGAGGCGGGGAAGCCTGCAAACCCCAGAACGTGTTCCTGCGCGATTAGCTTACAAGATCCACGCCACGGAAGGAGAGAAACACCCTCTGCTGCTTCTCCTCACCTGCTTTGCGTTTTCAATGTAGGCAGCCATGTACTCGTAGGCGGCCGCCTGAGCGTTGACGCGAGTCTCGGTGCCCTCCACCGGCAGGGCGAAGCTGTCCATGATGATCATGGTTTCCCCGTCCACCTTGCCCAGCATGAGCCCCATCACCTCCAAGTTGCCCCCTGACCTGGCGTGCATCACCATCTTCAGGAGCGCCAGCGCCGAGATCTTGCAGTACTTGAAATAATGGTGGCTGCAAGAGAG
>NW_008824238.1:8452071-8459241 GCF_000699105.1 Pygoscelis adeliae | reverse complement strand
CAGGCCGGGGCCGGCGGGAAGGCGCTTCCCCGAGCTGTCGCGCTTGGAGGAATATATCTGACCTCCTGGCTCTGAAGGTTTTCCGAAATTAGCGTCTCTTTGGATCAGAGTACATGTTCTGGAAAAGTAGATAAGCCCTTAGGGCGAGGGGAAGTAATTGTCAAAACTTGCTGGTTGGTTGTTCTGAGGGTTAATTGTCTTCACGGTTATGAAAAACTCGCGTTGTTTTAGTCAGAGTTCGTTAATTGTGAGCGCCCAGACCCTGGGGTTTTTTCTGTGCTTTTTCAGGTAAGAATTGAAAGGAAACGAAGGTGAAGGTGCAGGAAGCGTGTCTGACAGCAAGAGCTTATTCTAAATGCCGTTCACAGGGGTAGAGAAGCAGCCAGTACTGGCTGTTCTGAGAGCTTAGGAAGTTTGGGTGAAAAATATTTCTTAATGAAACAATTACGTGACCATATAATCTGCGAGTACAATTACTAAACATGGCATACTGTTGCTTTCTTAAAGCAATTCCCGCCCCTCCCACCCTTGCTGCAGTTCATATGGATGGGAATTGCCATTTTGCCAGTTTTCCTGGTGTCGTTTTAGTATTGTGGCACGGAATAGATGAAACCTGACTACTTACACATGCTGATTTTAAATTTTGTGCCCTGTTTTCTTGAACAAATAGGAGGGGAAGGGAAAGAACAAAAAGGAACGCAGTAAACATTGTTTTAGATGATAAAGTAGATACACAATATGCAGATAGATATAGTACATATGCTACAATATGTATGCAAATAGATGTTTTGAATATCTTGAATACAGAGACATGCATTATTAACTCTGTTTGAGCATAGATCTAATAAAAATATAACATTCAAACTTGATTTATTTTCTTGAATAGCTATATGCTTTCTATTGCCTGGTATGTTTGGTTAAGTTGAAGTCTACCTGGCTGACTCCATAGTTTTTCAGAGCTGCTTTTGTGAAAACTTCCAGTTTAAAATAAATAAAGGTTATGAAAAACTAAAATCTTCTTGAGAGTAAAAATATATAAAATACATTTTTTTTTTATGGGATGCTTTCAGACAGTAGCTGAGTATATAGCAGCAGTATGTTGAATGTAATTTCACTTTGAATAGTACAATGTTTTAGGAATGCAAATACATCCGAGATTTAAAGATGGAAGAGCTGATAGATCGATGCTATCAAATATTTTTTTTAAATAGTATTTACAAAATATTCTGTTTTCAAAAAAACACGAAAAACATGTTGTTTGCACCTCGTAATTTTGGGGGCATATGGTTTATCCTTGGGTTTTCAAATGTTTACAGCATGTTCTGACTTTCACTTTTGCTCTGTGCACGTGCCCATGGAGCAATGTCTCCAAGCTTAATTTTGAATCTGCTACTTTTGCTAGTAATAATTGCAAGGCTCTAGAAATGCACAAAATGCATTCAGATACCTTGCTAAACTGAAAATAGATTATTTTATTTTGAATTGAAGTGGTTTTATAGTGGCAAGCTTTACCTTGGTACGTTTGTGCAGTTGTATGAAGCCAGTTTGAAGTTAACGGTTCGCTGTGAGTTTAGTCCTGTCACCTCCGAGGTAGTTCACTCTGTAACTGGGGACTGCGGTAGCACTCTTTTCAGACAGAAATGTATTGTTTCTGGTTTTTTATTGTGATTAGTCATGATCTCTTCACTTGATATAGTAGGTGATAAAATTGATTAATATTCAGTGAGATATTTGCTTACATGCTGGTATATTTTCTGAACGTACCAGTGTATGCATCACATTCAAATTGTCAGTCTTTTGCTTAGAATACATAAAAATTTTTGACTCTTCTTCTTTACCTTTCATTCTCTTTCAGTATGATGCACCCTTTTCGCTTCTCTCATAAAGTTTGCACTCAGGCGTATTTTAAGATGATCAACTCAAGCAGAAAGCTGTAAGACATAAAATATCTAGCTATTTTCTAAGAGGCATTTAGCCACTTTTCCTGGTTATTTAGCTGTATTAAAGGTATGCTGAATCAACAGTGCTGTGGCGTTAGTCTTAGTGTTCTCCAAGGCCTGGAGTTGTGAGCTTTCTTCATACCAATTGAATTGCCTGTGTAGTTCAACTGTAACTGTTTTGTCTTTGTTTTTTAATTTATTGTATTGCTTTTTTGAGCAATGTGACAGAAGTGCAGAATGCTAGAATATTCATTGTGTTTCTTGTGCTAGATAGAAAATATACTGCAAATATTCCTACTGTCTCTCAGAACAGGTTTGGTACCATTGCAATACAGTGATTTGGAAACGGTTCTAGAGTTTATAAATATTATTGTATATAGAGGTAAAAAATGCATATGTTGCAGTCAATGAGCTTTTGGGAAGGCTTCTCTCAGTGCCTCCTTCTACGTGTGGTAATTTTGCTCTTGGTGGGTATGCAGCATTGGATAGGTGATGAGACCAACTTTTAAATTCTTTAGTATGACAAGTAGTTTCACCCGTTCAGAACAGTTTTTTCATTATTCTTTTGTAACCTAATAGGCTAAATAAAATTTGTCAGTGCCTGGGAACTTACCCTCTTTTAGATTTCTTTTATCCTTTATCAGTGTGTAAAACTAATGAGATTAAAGATTTAGGACAAATCAGATGGGGGAATTTATTTTTGGAATTGATTGTCCTTTATTACCACCAGTAGTTGTAAATAGGTTGTCCTAGTTCTGCCTCCTTTGTTACAATGTTATAATTTTATATTATGAATCAAAAAATAGCATTAATGTAAAAGAAAAAGTTTAAAGGAATACATTTTAAGGAATACATCAAGCAGATGTATACCTTAAATTAAGTTAGCATGCAATGACTTGAATATCTGATGGAATTTTGACATTTTATCTCTTCATCTTCTGGTAAGCATTTATCTCAGTCTCTCTGGACACATTATTTTATGTTAACCTGTGTAATATCTTATTCCACTAGTCTTTGTGAGGTGGTGTGTGGTGTTTTTTTTTTTAAATTCTTTGATTCTCTTCCTGAAAGTGTTTTCTAATATACTTTTATTGTTGGTCTATTGTTTACTTCATACAATCTGTAGGCTTTAGAAAGATACTGAATTAGCCTCAATAAAATTGCTGTACAATCTGAGTTTAGATACCGGATGTGAAGGGATTGCTTAGGAACCTGCATAAGCAATCCTATTGCTTAAGTTGTGTGGGTAGTATTCGAGGGATTTGAGGGTCATAATTTTCTTCTCAGTTTCATGCTTCCTTTAAGCGTGGAATGTAACATACGGATTTTTTATCTGTAGGCTTGGTTTTGCAAAACTTCTCCTCCAGTGGAGTTACTGAAAATGCTGAATGGAGATTAGGATGAGTAGGCTTGTATGCAGTCATTTTGTTTTTGTCTTTCTTCTTTCCATGGTTACTTAGTATGCAGCTTTGCAGTATTTTTAGTTTTGATAAGACTATCCCAACAAAGAATATTCAAAGTCTGAGTGTGTGCCTTAACTTCTGTACAGTTCCATTGTCATGAATTTGATTCACTTTAATTTTTATTATGAGGTTATCTAGGAGCAGCAATATACAATAAATTGAACAAATAATATGCTAAAATTTCTGCTCTGAAGGGCTTTCAGTTAAATAGGCAAGATGCACAACTAATGGAAGAGAGGTAATCAGCTGTTCCTCAGTACATGTTTGCTTACAGATGAGTGGCTTGTCTGATTGCAAGTCAATGCTGCCTGATATCCACAATCTTCAAATTATTGCAGAACTGTGGCTGTTCTTATTGCCTCTGCTATTTTATTGGTACAGGAGGTAATGATATGCTGTTGACTCCAACTCCAGAAACGCTATGCATGTATTTTGCATTTTGTGGGGGGTTTTTTGTTGTTGTTTTTTTGCTTTGTTGCTTTTTCTGATTTTTTTTTTGTTTTGAATAAGCTTGATGATTTTTAAGACTTCTTGTGATAGTAAGTTAAGCACAGAATTGATTGTATGATTTGGTCCTTATTTTAGAGTACACGTGTATTTTGCACTTTCTGTACTCTTTTGTCTAATGATTCCTTTGTCCTGTTTATTTTTTTATGTTGTCTAATATTGATTTTATGATTCACTAACAATAAGCTTGAGCTAGTGTGTGGTGAAGGGCCATTGGTAGACTTGCAGTTAAAAAAAAAACCAAACCCAAAACATTTTAACCAAGTTAGAAAAAAAGATTAGAGAAATATATTCAGTCTTATAATCTGGAATCTTTGAATTTTCTCTCTGGTGAAACATCAGGTAATCTCCTCCATGGATGGGTTTCCTGAGTCAGGTGTTTCATTGACCCAGCAAACATCTTAAGGCTTGTAGTTCTGAGGGAGAAACTTGAATATTACTTAACTACTGTCTTAAGCAACTGTAATTGAGCTTTAAATTTTTGAAGTACTGATGTAGAGGCAATGTTCTATGTTTTTTCTATAACCTTAGAAATGATGGCGGATGATTTAGACAAATTTATTGAAGATCAGAAGGCCAAGTTGGCACAAGATAAGGCAGAACTTGAAAATGATCCACCTTACATGGAAATTAGGGTAAGAGTATTAAATAGTTTTCCTGAATTTAAACACTTCTATTGCTAGGGTCTTGATTTAAGCTTGCTTTTGCTGTGCCCTTAAAACTGTGTTTGTTGTTAAAGTATATATCAAAGATTTATCTATTCAAAGTAATTTCTAACTTAAATACTTTGTATCAGTATTTATGTAGATTTTTAAAAACCTGTTTGCCGCCAGGCGTACACAATAACATTTGTATTTTACAAGTGGGAAAACTCTTGTAAATGGTTATCATTGTTCCTTCCCCTCTCCCTAGGAAAGCTGACTAGCAGGGACCTGCTCTCTGCCCACTCCAGAGCATGGGTGTTGGGATAGGGATGGAAGGTATAAATATCCTCAAAATTTCTGTTATGGAAACTGGGAAATATAAAAGGAAAATTACTTAATCCAATCAATTAAACAAAATCTGTTCTTATCACAATTTTCCTATTAGAAATTTTAGTACCTAATTCGAAAGCTATAAAGATTTTATAATTTGCAGATCACCATTAAGTTGTTTAATAGTGCCAGTACCTGGCAAAAAGCTGTATCTAAATAATTCAAACTAGTTAAGTGTTATGGTAACTAAATAAAGTCCGCAGTAAAAAAAGGAGTTTTGATTTGTCTGTTGTTTGACTTGCAAAGCCCCAAACAGCTTGAGCCTTTAACAGCAATTATAATATTGAGTTTTCACTCCTTTTTTTGTTTCATCAGAAGGTTATGGGAATTAATCTTTCTCCTTCTCTGGGTAGTAGAAGCATTTCTACCTAGTTATAATAATTATCTCCAGAAAGTTTTATTAATTCACTCCAGAAGGTTCTTAGGGAGCTGTGAGGAGTTGGGCTTCCTTTATTTTTGCCTCCTCTGGTCAGAGCAAGTTTAAAGAGAAGGAGAATGTTTTCAGCCTATAATTCAATAAAGGCCTAAGCTGTATGGTGAAAGTGTAGTTACAGGGAACAGGTGTGTTAAACTTGCCCTGTAATTCCCTGTAATTCTTTCATAGTTTCAAGCAGGGTGCAGTATGTCAAATCAGCCCCCATAAAAAAAACAGAGTATGTGTAACCTATGAAACAGTTGTGGATTATGACATGTGGATTATGACATAAATCACAATATATATTATCAACATATGTCATGACATGAAATATATTGAATATATTGAAATATATTGAACTAATAATTCCTGTGTTGTAGAGGAGAACTACTTTTTTGGTAGTATTTGTAAAATGTATAACTTGCTTAATGTGTTAATCCAGTATCACTTTCAATCTCTCTATTCTCCAGTGCTAATAATTATGTTAATAATGTTGTTCTTGTGTGTGATATTCTTTTACCTTGTGATGCAGCAAAGTGTTTTGTTTTGTTTCCAGAATAAGGAATCAGCGAAGCTTTTTGAGACTAGCAAAATGTTAATCTCCATGGCTAAAGAAAATATACCTCCAAATAGTCAACAGAACTATCTTTCAGGTAGAGGGTTTTTTTTATATGTCTTCTAGATTTCAGTAGCATTTAATTACCTTTGAGAATTTTTGGAAGGGCTTTTGTAATTTTGTTATAATCTAGTCATTTATTGTACAAGGAAAGAACAAGCACTTAGTTTTGGTTGAAATCTTAAGCAAGTGAAATGGTTAGATTTGTTTTGCTGTGACAATCACCGTTTTCTTTAAAAATATATATTGTCCTTTTTTCTTCTTTTCTCTGCATTCTTTGTGATTTCTGTTTGAAAATGTGTGATAGTGTTCCTTTCTCCATTTTACTGTTTCTGTAATGTGCCACCTTTCCTTACTTGTCCTACCATCTCCTTTCTGTAGGCACTACTGTTTTTCCTTAGTTAACGCTGGCGTAGCTCAGGTTTGTCTTGACAGCTTTAGAGCTTTTCTGTGTCCTACTTTTTGTCGATAGGTAACTCTTTTATTTCATGTGTAGACACTTTGGTTTTGTGCCTCATTAATTTTCATACTGTGCTTCCTGTAATTCTGCAGCTTCCAGTGGGAGTGAAAGCTGACCTTTTTTTTTAAAGAAGATATGTCAGTGGATATTTGATGTTGTTTACATAATGCCAATCTAATCTATCTTTTAAATAAGTACTCCTGCTACACTTAATGTTATGTCTCCTCAATAATTTTAACAGAATTTGTGACCAGAAAAGTACGTCTTAAATTAAAAAACAGAGCCTGAGCTTGTGAATCTGGGGGCCTGAACTGATCTTAGCTGCATAAATAAAAACATGTTTTTTATAAGGATGTCATATAAGTAGAACTTCCAGCCATCAGCAAGACGAGATCATCTAAAACCTTTACAGGAAAACTTCACTAAAAATTACCTGAAATGATAATAGAATATTCCTTGCTGCAGAAGCCATAATGGATTGTCATGGTTTAACCTCAGTTGGCAACTGAGCACCACACAGCCGCTCGCTAACTGCCGCACACCCCCCCGGTGGGATGGGGGAGAGAATTGGAAGAGTAGAAGTGAGAAAAACTCGTGGGTTGAGATAAAAATGGTTTAATAATTGAAATAAAATAATAATAACAATAATAATGTAATAGTAATAATAATATACAAAGCAAGCGATGCCCAGTGCAATTGCTCACCCCCCGCCGACCGATGCCCAGCCAGTCCCCG
>NW_008824238.1:8354696-8449312 GCF_000699105.1 Pygoscelis adeliae | reverse complement strand
CAGCTTAGCAACAACTAAAACATCGGTGTGTTATCAACATTGTTCTCATCCTAAATCCAAAACACAGCACTGTACCAGCTACTAGGAAGGAAATTAACTCTATCCCAGCCAAAACCAGGACATGGATAAACTTGGTTAGAGGACAGCACTTGAATAAGTATCTACCTCACATTTTTGGCAGTTTTATTATGATCAGCAGGTTAGTCCTGGTGTTGAAAATTCTTTGCTTAACTGTGGAAACATGATACAGAAAATAGAACACAGTAGGTAGTATCCCAATGGCTGTGAAAGACCACTACGTAAGTTAAGTATTTTAATATTAAAATAATTTTATCTCTTGTTGGAGAGCTATAATAGTACATGTCATGTTGTGCTTATTATTATAAATTGGACTTACCTGTTGACACCTAAATATAGTAACACACATAATGAAGTATTACAGATGAGGGGCATTCAGGTGGTCTTAAATGAAAAGCAACAAGTAGGTATTGCTATGTCGTGGTTTAACTCCAGTCAGCAACTAAGCACCACACAGCTGCTCGCTCACTCCCACCTCAGTGGGATGGGGGAGAGAATTGGAAGGGTAAAAGTGAGAAAACTCACGGGTTGAGATAAAAACAGTTTAATAATTGAAATAAAATAATAATAATAATTATTATTATTAAATTGTAATGAAAAGGAAAATAACAAAGAGAGAAATAAAACCCAAGAAAGACAAGTGATGCAAATGAAAACAGTTGCTCACCACCAACCGACCAATGCCCAGCCCATACCCGAGCAGTGGCCCCCCACCAACCTCCCCCCTGGTTTTATTGCTGAGCGTGATGTCATATGGTGTGGAATATCCCTTTGGTCGGTTGGGGTCAGCTGTCCCGGCCGTGTCCCCGCCCAACTTCTTGTGCACCCCCACCCTACTCGCTGGTGGGGTGGGGTGAGAAGCAGAAAAGGCCTTGACTCTGTGTCAGCACTGCTCAGCAGTAACTAAAACATCCCTGTATTATCAACACTGTTTCCAGCACGAATCCCAAACGTAGCCTCATACTAGCTACTGTGAAGAAAATTAACTCTATCCCAGCCAAAACCAACACATTCTATAATAATAATTTGGGCGCTGAACACATTTGGCTATCAGAGGGTGGTTGTTGATATTGGCTGGGTCTGCTTTAAAGCAATGTAATTTCCTTTGGATTAAATTAGACAGGGAGTTGTTCCTTGGTAGTTGCTAAATATGTTCTATAGTTCTAGCAGTAGTGTTGAGAATCAGGCTGAATGAAGTTATAGTTATTTCTCAACATATTAAATGCATGTAAACATTTATATAAAAATGTGTTTAAGATCTTAACTTTTTTCTAAAAAAAAAAGTAAATGTGATTGTGTGGGATTAACAGAATGTGAAATGGCAAATAAATATAGCAAATACAGAATAAACAAAAGCAGAAAACCAATGAAAAAGGAAGTATGTCTCTTATTCCGACGGAAGAATTCAGACAAATTGTGCACAAAATTAGGATAAATGTATGTTAACTGGGGTATTTTTGCCCTGCTAGGCTTTCCTAAAGTAAGTTTTTGAAATAGGTAGCTTTCAAATATCTCCTAAATCACTATCCATAATTGTTATCTCAGCTTTTCTGGTGGCCAAAAAAGGTCTTCTGTAATAAAATTAACTTTAAACCCTCTTTTGTTTGAATACTTCACGTATTTGAATCAAAGCACTTGATTCTCACTGATTTTTTTTCTGTACTGAATTTTACTGGCTTCTGTGAAGTTACTGAATGAATCTTCACTCTGATGTGTTAGTTGCTTTTGATTTTTTTCTTGGTTTCCTATAGTTAATCCAACAATAATTTCATGTGAAAATAAAAGGCAAGAGCAAGTAGCTGAAACAAACCATTTCCTCTTCTGTATTCTATTCCTCTTTACACTTACCCCTTTTTTGAGGGTTGAAATGGTACATTTTTTTTTAATGGAACTCACTTTTTGCCTTATGTGCAAAATTAGGAGAAAAGTAACTTGCAGGTTGGAGGAGAAGCTCCCATGCAGACTTTGGGTAGTAGTTGAACACTGCAAGCTGTTTCAAAATAGCATATGACATATTTTATCAGGTATTAGGTCCTCTGGTTCTACAGAACAGCAGGCTGACTCCTGTTTTGGCTCGTGAGGATACATTCTGACTTAGCTGAAACTATCTCAAGCCAAGTCAGCTAAGTGTATTTTTACTAAGTATATTTCAACCTTTTATCTGTTTCAGTAGCAGTGATTCCCAAGTTAGCAATTTTCAGCATTTATATAATGTAATTTTTACTGTAGGGACACCGATTAATGCCCTGAACATTTAAAATACCGGAGTCAAACAAAGTACCATGCAATAAATTGGGACTGATCTAAATCTTGAATATCCCTCTCTTCCTTCTTACTCCTTGATACTCATTTTACATAGACTCCAAGATGTAGAAATGCTTTCAGAGAAACAATAGGAAATTAAAAAAACAAGGAGTTGCAATGTATGTCTCTTGTTGTGTGGTTTTGTGGAATTCACTAGCTCTCTGTGGAGAGTGGTGAAAGTGGCTGCAGAGGCGGGCTTCTGGGGCAGAGGATATTTCTTATAAAGTACTTCAAAATGTACTTTGGGAACAGCAAACAACTTGCATAGCATATTTTAAGAGTGCAGCTGTTATGAGACCTGACAGTAATCTTGGAAAAGTACTAAGTGTGTGTTTTGGGTCCACTACAATTAAAAACACTGAGGTGGAAAGAAAAAATATTATTATTATCATATGATAAGATTCCTTCTAGCTGTGTGGAAGCCAACATATTTTTCACATGCTTTGCGCTAAACAAATAGCTTGTTGCTTTCTAGTTGCAAAGTATGTTTTCTATTGTGTAATAAGCACAGCTTAAAATATCAGAGTAATTTAGAAACTAACATGTCAAAGGAGATTTCCTTTGAAACATACCTTGACAAAAGAAATGCGTACAATATTTAGGTTATTTTATACTATTTGTCAAACTATCCAAATAAATTCAGTTTATGTTGCATTTTTTTTTCTAGTGGGGAGAAAAAGTGCAAGGACTGGAGAAAAACTAACATCCAAAACCCAATCCATTTTTCTATGCTTTCCACCCAACTACTCATACAGAGAAGGTGGTTTTTATTTCAGCTGTTTTGTAATGACTGGTTGCATAGTTCATTTTTTTTTTATTGCTGATGTCTAATAAAAATCCAGAGGTAGCTTTTGCAAGATGTGCTTTGTATTGATACAAAATAGTAGAATAATAATATTTAATGGCATTAAACTTTCAGGTGACTATGGCTTGAGTTTACCTCTTGGAGAAGAATATGAACGAAAAAAACATAAACTCAAAGAGGAACTTCGACAAGACTATAGGCGGTATCTTTCTCAGGTAAAGCTTCTTGTCTGGTTGCCGGAGTTTAGTGAGTCTTTTACAATGACTCTCTCATTTTAATTGAATGAAAATTAATAAAATCTGTGGAAAAATCTTTATGCGAAGGCATTCATTATGAGTGATGGCTGATTTTGAAGACTCGAGTAAAAGTAATTTCAAAATGTGACCGCTAGGAAGGGTTATATATTTTAGGTTTCTACAGATCTCATTGCCATTAGACTACATGTTACTTAGTACATTTTATGCTGAATACTTTTATTTATTTGTCTCTACTTCTTTCTTAGTTTCTTCTTAAGAATTTAAAATGTCATCTGTTACTTCCTTAAATACTTACGTATGCTATGGTCTGTAATTTAGGTAAGAATATTCCTATAATTAGCGTGACTCCATTTGACAGCTTCTTTTCAATTTTAGAAATAAAAAAACTTTGATGTTCTGCTTAGCATGGTTTATTAAATGTCACAGTAAATTTAAAATTTAAATGGTATGTATGAATTGTCATAGTCTTGGGAATATTCTTTATCCCTTTTTAGTCAAACAGAAAAAAAATCGGGAACCAAATAATTTCCGTTGTCTGAAAATGCTAATTATCAGTGTCTTTACTTCTTAAAATGGAAGAATGGATTGGCTTTAAGAAAAGAAGTCTTTTTTGTTAAGTCAAATATTTTTGAATGAAAGACTTTTTGAATAGTATCTTTTCCCTGACTTTTAGGGTATTTCACAGGCAAAAAGAAAGGTAGGGTGCCTGCAATATCTTTTTTTTTTTCTTCAAATCAGCTGCTTTTTTCCTTTGTTTGAAAGCTTTGTGCTCTGAATTTAAAAAAAAATCATTACTTCTTTTGTACTTTGTGTGTTTGTGCATGCTGTAGTGATTAGTTGTGATTAACAGCATTGTTTGTTTTATGCAAAATGATTGCTTATATTTATTATTTTCCATTAATAAGATTTTAAAACGCTTTTTGATTTCTTTTTTCCTTTGCAATTGCTATTGTTGCTGTCTAATGCTGACTCTACAAAAGTTTTCCTTCTAATAGACATTTGCTTCACGGCTTATCAGTTACACAGATGTTATGAATTCAGATTTTTTTTTCTTGATATACGTACTTTATAAAGCTGGAATAAAATTGTAAACTCTGAAATGTTGTAATATGTCATCAGAACCAGAGTCAGGGCTTTTTTCTTCCCTATCACTGTGAAATCTCATCAGTGGTGCTTCGGAAAGCAGTGGAGCCAGTTATTCAGCACCTAGTGGCCAGAATGCAAGAATACAAGTATTGTGACGAAAAAATAATACCAGGGGCACATTTTTGCAAGCTTTGTTCAATTACAGTAATTTTAATTATTTATATCATTATACTGTCATGTATATATAATTTTCAAATTTAACGCTGTCCATCCAGGTTGTTCAAATTAAGGAACTTAAGTAAAGGACCGGGAGGTAACATGGTACAAACACAACCTTCTGGTTTTTCTGGGGCTTTGAATAACATGCATATGATACAAATTAACTATACAAACATGCACTAGAATTCCTGAATAACAGTAGCAATAGCAGAAATAACTGGCTTTAACCTCTAACCAAAATGATTCTTACATGATTGTTGCTTCTTGTTTAATCTTAAACTTCAGATTATTTTTAAAGTTAGAATATTGTGTTAAAACTTAATGTTTCATAATTCTCACCAAAGTACCAAATAACATAATTTTTACATTAACTTTGAGTGTTTTATTCTTAGCTGAACTTCAGTTTTACAAATTTAGGTTTAAAAGGGTTGGGTTTTTTTTAATGTAGTATGTGAGCTATATTAAGCTCATAAGGCCTGAGGAAGAGATAGGATAACAATCTCTAATTTCTTTTCCCCACATAAAGAGACAGTGCAACTTTTAGCAGTTCTCCTAGCGATAATTTTTTGGTTAATAACTTGTTTAGTCTCGCTTACGTAGAAAATGCAGTTTCCATATCAGCTTCTGATTTTTGGCAAATACCTTCTTAAGGTCAGAGGTAATCTCTACAGATGTGTTCAAAGTGTGAAAAGAATTACTTAATAATGAGGATTACAATTTATTTACTTTTTCTAGTAAAAATAACTTAGTTCTCCATATTAATCTAGTTGTCTCAGTGCTTGAATATTTGCATGGTTATTAAATCCCTTAAATCTTTTAATATGCAGTTGTGAAACATAATTCATAATGATGTGGTTTTCTACTGGAACAGGTAGAGCTCTTACCTGTTGACATGCCTCTAAGCTTTTGAGCTACGTTACGATACAGATAATGGAAGGAAACAATGCTAGTGAAATACCTTATCTAACCCACTCCCCTCATCAGCCCATGCCACTCAATATCTTTTTATTAAAGATAATCAGATTTATAAAACATAGGTGATTGACTGAGAATGGCCTGGGGATGCTTTTAGTAAATGAGTGATGTATGAAGAAGCCACTAGACCTGGAAGCTAAGGACCTGTTCCAGCATTGGTGTTTGATTTGAAAGGCTGATACTTTGACTTGCTGTGCAGTCCAGCTCCCAAGCTGCGGCCCAGGGAGCTATACTGAGCAACAACATAGTGTTTGCAGTGGAAAGTTCTGTTCTGAAAGTGACTGATGGTCTGTAAGGAATGACAAGATTTGGTGATGGGTCATTATCCTGAAAAGTTTGGGGACTGCTGTTGGAGGAAACAGATAATGTTGAGATACAGAGTGATGACTGTGCTAGTGTTAGCATGGATTTCATCTGTTAAAATAAGAGGTAGACATACGTCTTCTGCAGTTAGGAGAAGCAATTTTTCATCTTAAGTAAGGTAGTGTCTTGGAAAATCCCTCTTACGCTTGTACAGATGCTTGTGCTATGCTACTTGCTTACAGGAAAATTGAGTAATGGTGGGGGTTTTTGAATAAAAATATATTTTTTTAATATACAGAGACTAACTTATGTAATCTTTGAAATAGTGTAACAGGGAAGAAGTGACAAATGCTTTCAAACTCAAGCTTAAAGCTTGACAAAGCCCTTTACTTTCCACATTGCTTGACTTCACTTCATTCGTGCGTTCCAAGAACATCCTACGTTTTCAAAACACGAAGGTTGTCTTCAATCTTTATGTCATTAAATTGATCAGATTTATTTCAGAAAATATAATTCCTAGCAGCTATTTAGCAAGTAAGATTTGATATTTTAAAATATATTGAATGATTTTTATTTTTTTTTAATGTAGAAAAATTATCTGACTACTGGTGAAGTAGATCCATATACTCAGGGATTATCTCTTCCTATTGATGAGCGAAGATCTGCCAAGGTAAATATCTGGAGGAGATTAAGTGGTGTATAACTTGAAAATGAACCTGGATGTTTAAACTGTTGTGGAAAAATTATTTCCACTTAGGTTTTTTTGGTTGGTTGGTTTTTTTTACACTGTTTACAAATGAACATTTTTGGAGGTGGTCGTTAGAATAATTTTCAGAAAAGTGAAGTCTTTAAATTTTGTTGTTGTTTTTAAATTTTTAATCCTAGGTTACCTGTACTCTTAATTTTCAGCTAATTAGATGTGTAATTCTATACTGATACTAGTTTGAGGTTTGCTACTTGTAATTCACACCTGCAGGGCACTTGGTGTGTTCAAAAGCTCTAGTGGTTGTGCTTCGGTTCTGTTCAGCAATAAATATTGACCTAATAAAGAACTTTTTGTTTAAAAATAATTATATATATACTTTTCTAATTTATTACTCTTCTTACTGCAGCCTGGGGATAATTTTAAAAATATTTGCTTGTAGTTGTTTCTACAGTGATATTCTTACCGGTTCCTATCGGAACTAAAGGAAGTATGCTTTCTGCTGTACATAATTTGTTCTGATGTCTTTGTGTACACTTAACCTACCTGCTTATCCACATGTGATTTTGTTTTTTTTGAACAGATAAAACCAGATCAGCTTTTATTTAGATTCCTGGAATTTCATGTATTGCCTGCTGTTAATATAGGAATCTTCCCAATTTCCAGTCTTTCTTTGAGAGTACAGATACTAATGTGTTTTGTGAAAGGAGTACACGTTCTCTCTCTGCGTTTAGCCCCTTTGATCTCCCTGAGGTTTCTTATCAGTTTATGGTCTTGCTTTCATATGTTGGAGAAAGATACCAGCTGTAACAGTCTTTCTGCTATTGGAGGTTCATGAAGGTTAGAATATGAAGATGCAACATGCATATGTGGATTTTCTTAACCTCTGATCCATTCCTCTGAGGCATAGTATGATCCTGTGAAAGCCTAAATCAGTCTTACAGGGGTCACCTCTCCTCCTGCCCTCACACTGTTGGCCTTGATATTCCCAGTTCCTTTCTTGTGTTTGCTTGTAAATTGATCCAGGAAGTTGAATCAGCAGAACCATTGTAATTTAGCAAATATTTTTGCTGACTCAACAAACACCACGGGTTGGTTGTTACGAACAGTCAAACCCCAGCGAGATGCAAGGCAGAAAGAGAAACTGTGTTGCTGGAGGAGGACTGGACTGCTATGCTCTTGGGGGTTTTATTTGTTTTTGTTTTTTTAACCTATGTTGCCTTGGAGTTGCATTGTCGCTCTGTGTTTAACTACTACTACATTGACTACTCTGTTGCTGTAATCTGGCGCAAGACTTTTGCTATGGAATGTGTTGGGTCTTTCCCTTGCTGTGCTTATGCTTTCTGCCTCTCTTGTGCTGGCAATAATGTTTGGCCATGTGAGGAGCCAGGTGAGAGCTCAAATAAGTGAAAATTGCTGTTATGAAAAAACCCCAAACTCCAAATTATACTAGTGTAAAAAAAAAGGGGGGGGGGGGGGGGGAGCATGTTTTTATTAAGTAGCATTTACTTGGTCTGGAATCTGCATGAGTGACTGTTGAATGTGGCCATTCCCTTTTAAGTTATTTCACTTGCTGACTTTCCTTTCTTTTGGCCTATAAGATGAAATTGCAGGATTGGATTGCCTGATAGCTAAATTATTTTCCAAATGTGTGTGGGGAGGTCCTTTAAAAAAAAAAAAAAAGAAAAAAAAGAGGAGGGGGGGGGGGGGGGGGGAGAGGCAGCAAGAATGAAATGCTGAGGAAGGGAAAAGGACTCCTTCTCAGTGGCAGTATGCATTTGTGCTGACTTTGTTAGCTTCAAGTTCTCGTGAACTTTGTGTTAACCCTTGCAAGTATGTGTGCTGAAACAGTGAAAGATAAAGTATCTTTGATTAATTCTGTGGAAATTAAAGACTTACCTGAACTGGGAACATGTCTGATCATTGATGGTTTTATATCATAGCAGCTCAGCATTCATTGAGATTTTTCTGTACGAGAGTGTTGTATCGTTTTTACTCATTTATTTATTGCTATTGCAGAACCTAAAAGCTGCCAGAAGATGTCACACTGTGCCCTGCTAAACGGTTAGCCTCTGGGCAGCTAATGATTAGAGGTTAACATTTGCATTTTGGTAAAATACGCAGTCACACAGCATATTGAATTTTCTGCTGAGTGTTTTGCCACCTGTTAAAGACAATGCTAGTTTCTCAGCTTTGGAAAATACCCCTCAGGCAGCTTTCATAGCTGCCTGCAGGTTTTATATTGTCACTGTCAGAAAACCTACAGACACAAATTTTGGAAAAAAAAAACAAAACCAGTTTTGGGGAGCATTGGTCTCATTTGCAAAACTATTACTAAGCTGGTATTTCCATGGTGATTGAGGAATAGATTATTTTTGTTTGAAATTTGTTCATGGGAAAGTAAATTTATATGAAATGTTCAGATTTTTTTAATAACCTTTTGCTTTTTAATTGGAAATAATGCAGTGGAGAAGGGCATGATTTGTAATACTGTAATAATTCTCTTTTTCATTTATATGATGGTTGGAATGAGGCAGTGTAAGAGATGCCCCATGCTCTAAATGTAAGGTACTAATATCAGGAAATAATGCAAATTAGAGTTTGCTTTACCTGGAGACATTTATATTATTAGGCTATTGATGTACAATTCCTGCATATTTTTAGACCTGAGCAAGCTGGTTATAAATGTTGTCACCTTGCAAAAGCAGCTAGGACAAGGTGGAAAGATCATGTTTTTCTTAGTTTTTCTTTCATTCTTTGCACTTTTGACTCTTTTTGCAGTCAGCTTAACTCCTCCTTTGAATTTGACGGTTCAAGTTATATCCTAAGCTATAATTGACACATCTTGTCTATACATGTATTTGTTGTCCTGTTTTAATTATGAGTGGGGCAAGTCACAACTAACCTTAACACTAAAATATCGTATGTTTAAAAATCATCTGTAAATACATTCAGATTGGAAGTTAGAAGATGATTTCTAATTGTCAAAGGAGTGAGGCTTTGGAACAATTTTGGAATAGATTTAGCAGGAGGAAACCTAACTGGTTTTAAGATGGAACTTGATATACAGTAGTGTTACTGGGGACTAGACTTCATGCCCAAGAAGCTGACTTCTATTTACAGGTTTCAGATTAAGAGAAAGTACTATGTTCAAGAATGAACAAAAACCTCAAAGCAATTCAAGCCCTATTTGTACATCACAAAGAAGGGGGAGGGCAAACACACAGCTCGCATGTATTCATTTAATACTGCAGTTCTATGAATTTAAAAGCTACTGAAAAA
Source organism: Pygoscelis adeliae (assembly GCF_000699105.1). Taxonomy (NCBI): domain Eukaryota; kingdom Metazoa; phylum Chordata; class Aves; order Sphenisciformes; family Spheniscidae; genus Pygoscelis; species Pygoscelis adeliae. The sequence goes on along the minus strand of NW_008824238.1, from coordinate 8,439,300 downwards.
TGCAAAATTATGATGCCCTTTTCAATGCCTGTTTTAGGAGAAACTACGGCTTGAAAGAAACAAGGAGTACAATCAATATCTCAGGGATAAAGAAGAATGGAATGAAAGGCTAAGGAAATTAGGGAAGAAAACCAGAGAGGTAATACAGTTTTACTGAAGCTGATACAAAGAACAACATAAATGGTCTTGTCAACTGTTTTATCATTGACTAAGACATACAAAGTAAGACAAAATAAGTAAAGAGTGTTGTTCAACTAAGCCACAGTTTTATTAATACATCTAGCAAGTCCTGGTTACGAGTCATACAGTACAGTTCTTGATTCCTACTTCAGTCATGTCTATCTGGTAGAAGGATGCTTTCATTCTTCTGTGTGTCTGAAGCAAGTCCCTGGATTGTTCTTGGTGATAAAAGTGGTGGCCGAAAAAGCTGTGTCTTTGGACAAAATGTTGAGCTCCACACAGTGTTCCTTAGCTTTTATTTGTAGCTGCTTTTTCCTCAGTCTGTGTCCAGTTCATAAGAAAGCAAGGCAAGTGCAGGCAGCTGTCTAGTATATGGTGCTGTGCATTTGTTAATCAACAAAAATGTCTTTACTACTGAAAGCGAGCTAGACACATGCATAATTGAACTCAGAGTCTGAGCTGAGGCCTTTGATTTGTATGGCAGTAGGCAGCTAAGCACCACGCAGCTGCTTGCTCACTCCCCGCTCCCCCCACAGTGGGATGGGTGAGAGAATCAGAAGAGTAAAAGTGAGAAAACTTGTGGGTTGAGCTAAAGACAGTTTAATAGGTAAAGCAAAAGCTGCACACACAAGCAAAGCAAAATCAGGAAGATTCATTCACTACTTCCCACTGGCAGGCAGGTGTTCAGCTGTCTCCAGGAAAGCAGGGCTCCATCATGTGTAGTGATGGCTTAGGAAGACAAACGCCATAACCCCTTCCTTCTTCTTCCCCCAGCTTTTCTTGCTGAGCATGATGTCGTATGGCATGGAATATCCCTTTGGTCAGTTGGGATCAGCTGTCCCAGCTGTGTCCCCTCCCAACTTCTGGTGCAGCCCCAGTCTACTCGCTGGTGAGGCAGCATGAAAAGCAGAAAAGCCCTTGATGCTGTGTTAGCACTGTTCAGCAGTAACTAAAATATGCCTGTGTTATCAACACTGTTTTCATTACAAATCCAAAACATAGCCCCATACTAGCTACTATGAAGAAATTTAACTCTATCCCAGCCAAAACCAGTACAACAGTCAACAGGGGATTTTTAGGTCTAATTAGCATTGTTGAGACCTTTTGTTTTAGTAATCTGGAAGCAATATATTGATCTGAGAAAGCCTCTCTACTGCTTGTTAATTGTAAAATCTTGGGTGGAATGGGTAAATTTTTTTTTTAAATATTGTTGCCTTAGTTTAGTGATGGACTGCACTAATTTGGAACTCTCATCTAATGCAGGTTTGATTTAAGAAGGCCTTCCACTTTTTTTAATACGGAAATTCTTAAGTGTACAGTAGTGTGAGAGTTAGGTCATTCTATGAAGGGACTTGTATTTGTACTCACAACAGCTGAAAGTTCATTGTCTTTCTTACAGTAGTCGGCAATACCCATGTATTTATAAGTTCTATCTAGAAGAATGTTTCTTGTCTGTCTCCAGAAAGGTTGTTTTCTTGTGAGAAAGATCTTTTCCTCCAAGTGCATTGGAGTGTCATATAGTTGAAAACCATTTTAATCTGTGAAGACAGCTATAAGGCAGTATGCAGGCATCCTTTAGATGTTGGATATTGGCTTCTTCAAGGGTTGGAGTGCTACACAACAGTGATCCCTAGGAAATACATGGCAAAAATGCAGCTTGTGTTTGTGTAACTGAGTCTATAATTCTCTACAGATTTTTCTACATGTTTGGGCATTTGTGTTTCCTCAGATGACTTATCTAATCAAATCTATTTAGGGAGTCAAGGTTTTTTCTTTCTGCTTTGTTTGTCACCTCATTGGACCTTTACGTTATATTTTTATTATTCTTGTGTAGAAACAATTTTGCTGTCATAAAAGAACGAACAGGAAAAAAACGCGGTGAGGATTTGTTAAGGTTCTCCATCTCTGAGGGATATTTGACTTGGAGTGAGAGTGAAACGAATGGGTCTCATGATTAACACGTGACCTCAAAAGTTTGATCCAACAGTTTAGATAATCATAGGATAAACTTCAGTTGCAAGGAACCTCTGGAAGTCATGTAGTACAATCCCCTGCTCAGAGCAGGGTTAACTTTACAGTTAGATGAGGTTGGTCAGGCCTTATCTGGTTGAGTTTTGAAAGGATGGAGAATCCACAGTTCCTCTGGGCAACCTGTTCCACTGCTTTAACCACTTGATCTGAACTTCTTTCCCTCCATATCCCATCGGAATTTCCTTTGCTGCAACTTGTGACCATTGATTCTTTGAAAACCATGATTCTGGCATCTCTGTAACCGCCCGTTAGGTAGAGACTGCAATTACTAGTTCCTTCTGCCCCCATACATACCTCAACCTTCTTTTTCCAGCCTGAACAAACCCAGCTCTGTCAGCTTCTCCTTTATGAGTTCAAGTGCCTTAACCATCTCAGTAGCCATCCTCTGCACTTTCTCTAGTTCATCAGCATCCATGGGGAGGAGGGGAAACTGGGCACACTACACCGGAACCTGAATACCGAATAAATACTGAGCAGAGGAGAAGGATCACTTCCCTTGACCTGCTGACTCACTCTTGCTAATGCAGCCCAGGGTATGGTTGGTTGTCATCACTGCAAGGGTGCTCTGCTGACACATGTTCAGCTAGTCGCCCATCACTAACCCAGGCCTTTTTCTGCAAAACTGCTTTCTGGACGGTCAGTGCCCAGCCTGTACTGGTGCATGGCATTATTCTATCTCAGAGGCAGAATTTTGCACTTGCATTTGTTGATCTTCATGAGCTTTTTGTCAGCATATTTCTCCAGTTTGTCAAGACCCTTCTGCGTGGCAGTCGTACCCATAGTATATTGATTCCTCTTCCCAGTTTGGTGTCATTTGCATCTTTATTTTATTTTTCATTACATTTTGTAAAGTATGAGTTACTGTTAGCTTTATTGCACAGAGGAGAGATTAGTGCACAGAAATACTACAGAATTTATCCAAAACCATGTTCTTCGCTAGAACTGTGTATTGAACACTGGTCCAGTGTGTCATAGGGTTGTTTTTTATCCACTAAACCATCCCTTCTCATAGTGACATCTCCTGGGGAGCAAAGAAATAGATTAAGAAATGGTCAGGTTAAAAGGTTGTGTTCATAGGTAAGAAGTATTACAGACTTGCCTGAATCTGGATAGAATAAAGATATCCAGTCTCTTGATGAGGTATAAAGTTCAAAGTGTTTTTTGATTCTTTGGACCTCTGAATCTGAAGGTCAAATTGGAGTTCGTAAAAGGCCTGTCCAGGATTGATAGCCATTCTTCTGAAAAATATTAGATAAGAGAAAGAGTGCTTTTTTTCCTCAAAAAAAAAAAAAAAAAAAAAAAAAATCCCTAGCTTTTAAGCCTTCCTTGAAGTATTTTTCTTGCTCACCTCCTGCCTTTTCTCCAGTACCTGTTTAGGGATTGTTTGAAGAAATACAAAACCAAGTTTTTGCTCAATGTGATTTGTTTATATTCAGATCTTTTAATGTTTTTTTCCATTAAACAGAATGAGATGGACAGGAACAAAAAACCTATTGCTGTTACCAGGCTCCAGCCAGAACTACATACAGAAGTACAGCCCTGTAACAGAGGTGCAGAACCTCCCAAGAAGGATGCCTTTACTTCTACAGAAGGTTATGAAGAGCTGCTAAATAAGAGATGGCTGGAGGAAGACAGGTGTCATAGGTTAGATGATGAGGTTGAATTAAGAAGTCGACTGTTAAATAAAAGAGTTGATGAAGAATTGGATGTTCCCAATCGAAGACATCGTGGATTTGCTAGCCAATCTGTAATTCCTATTAGGAAGCATCACAGACTTGATGAGGATCGTGATTTTGGTAGAAGATACTACAGAATGGACTATGATCCTGAGATAAGTGAAGAAATGGACCCTAGATTTAGATGTGAAAGCGCTTATGACAGAAAAACTCCCCGGGTTTTTTATGCTGAAAGGTATTCTTAATTCCACTTTCTCCTTTATTTCTGTAGTGCTTGTTGACAGCCATGATTTGCTCTCATTGAAAATCAGACAAGATTCACATGTGAAAGCAGGATTTTTGTACTTACTTTAAAAAGGAACTTTGCAATAATTTTTAGAAAAAATATTTAAAAATTGGATCAGTACCTAAGACTATACAACGTATATTGGGGAGCATTTTATATATTACGGCAAACTAAGGGTAATAGAGAAATTACCCCATAAAAAGAAGTCCACGATTCATTTTTATGACCAGTAGTTTGCCAGAAAACATGTTAGTATTTGAGAGCAAACCCCTGCGCTGGGAACCCAAGATTACATGTATTTTCTTAGTCTGTAATAGTTGTAGCAAGTAAATTTTCAATTCAGATTCCAAAATTGGTTTGACCTTCAATTTTTGGTACATGCCACTACATGTTAGAAATGTAAAAATATATTTTTAAAAAATCCTTTTTTTTACTGCATGTCTTGCTAAATGGCAGACTTTAAACATACGCATAGTTGAACCAAATCCTGATGGTGTTAATAGGTGCTAATCTCAGTAATAACTACACAATTTAAATAAACGTTTAAGAAAACCCAAACCAAACAAAAGAGGGTGTTTCAGATAAATCATTCGGGAGGAAAACTGATATTATGTACTGTTCATTATTAAATAGTCTTTACTGTGTTAACCGATAAATCAGTTTGGTTACTTTGCCATAAATTGTTAATCTTTCCCTTCTAGCTCACTCATTTGAAAGGAGAGGAAAAAAAAAAAGCACAACCTTCCCAATCATTCAGGGTTTGGCAGTCTGGCCACCTTCGGTTATTCCATTGCAAGAACTGGTTGCTTTCAAAAGCAGATGGGTTGTGATGTGAAGTAGTACCAAACTTGAAACAGATGTGTTTTATACAGCTAAATTCAAATGAAATAAAGCAGTAAAGTTTCTTGTAAATAAAATTTAAAAAGGTGTTTGAAGAGTGTTCATTTGTTCACTTTACAGATCTTGGGAACATGAGTGTTGTAGATGCCTTTTTTTTTTTTCTTCTTTTTTTTTTCTCCTTTGTGTTAAGCCTGTTGCCAGAATTATTTTACTGCAGTTGCTTCAGTGAAGGAAACAGCACTGTCGTTCCCTTGTTAGGCAAAATAACCACTTTTTTTTCTAGAATTAACACTTCTAGAAAAAACAGAAGGCAAATTGTACCACTCTCAACAGTGTTAAATATTACGATCATATTTCGTTGTTAATTGCTGATGGACTGGTTAAATGATCTTTTGAGTCATTGTTTACAGGGATAATTTTCTGGATAGTACTGCAACTTAATAACTGGGAAAAACAAACCCTAAAATGCTCTTCTACTGCAAAAGTGTTTTCTAAATTGAATTAAGTCATGCTTCTTTTCCAGTTTCAAATGCAAATAGAGTTAAAATAACTTCTCTACAAAAATAGCTTTTGATATTCTTTCTCAGCCTTTTTAAAAAAAATCATAAAGGAATTAAGTAACTATGGAGAAAATGAAATGTCTGGAAGCATTTGGGAGATGCAGACTAAATAAATGGGTTATTTCAGATTGTATGTTCAGATGTGCTTCTAAAAGCATGTATTTATTCATACAGTGTTCCTGAGAAAGACTAGCAAATGGAAACAGTGGTTAAATAGATAGCAGGAACAAGATTGCCTGTTTTCTGCTGAATGAGATTCAGAGAAGAGAATGCAAAATACAAAAATTGTTCCACCCTGTAGTGTAATATTGGTAGAAATAAGCAAAGGAGGTTTTAGGGTAGGGTCATCTTGTCCTACAGCTTTCCAGAAAGAAAAATATTAGAAGCTTGACTTGGTGTCTAACAAAGATAACCAAAATGTCCATATTTTTGAGACTAACAGCAACGTTAATCCTCCATGTTAATTAACACCCAGAAAGATGAATGTCCTCTTTTTACTAGGTAGCTGTTTGCCACTGTCTAATGCAATGGTTTACTTCGTTTCTCAGAGAGTATTTACAGAATTATGTATGTAAAATATCAGCAAGGATGGTGTTTGAACCAACAGTAGGCAGTATCATGTTAAATAGAAGTATACTAGTTCTTAGTTATTCCAGAAAACACTGATGGTGCTTATATAAATGTCTGTGACCAGTATATCACTAGGCAATTCATTGCTTATTTGGAGAGGCCTCTGAAACAGTTTCAGTTCCAGTTTTCTTTTAAAAGAAAGTACAGAAGATAGTCTTATCTTTGTTGTTGGCAAACTTGGTGCATCTTCTTAAAAGAAGTTGCTGGACCATCACCTGAATTGCCTGAACTTAAATTTGTACATAAAATTAAGGTTTGGGGTTTTTTTGCTGTGTATTTTCTACTTTGCTGAATTTTTATTGAAAATTACTTTTCATCATTTTTCTTATTAAATGTGCTTTGTAATCTAGTACTTTTTTCCTCCTTCACAAGAAGCTCCACTTAACCTTTTATGAACTATATTCAGTCTCTCTTCAAGAAGGAGAAACACATCTATTAGTTACTGACAGCTCAGCTTCAGAAGAGTTAGCTTTTTTTTTTTTTCCTACATTTCAGGCAAAGTCAACTTTTCCATAACACATTTGATTCATGACAGAAACTAAATTCATAAGGAGAAATACTTTTATTTGCAGTACTAAAGTTCTTGTTTTTAAATGGGCTTTATTAGTTTGGAGAGGCAGGTGTTTGTAACAGGACTTTTCAGAAAGGTTTCTGTTTTGACGGAGGCACAAGGACTGTGGCATATTCCAGCAAATAGAAATGGTGTCAGGAAAGTGAAAGGAAGTGCAAAATATTTTGGTTCTTATGAGTGGAATGCTTTAGTCCGTCCCCAGCAGCCAGGTCTGTCCTATAAACAGGATACAACAGCTTCTTGATTGAATTGGGCCAGCAGGTCTGGGCCTGCCATGCTAAGCTTGCTGCTTTTTACAAAAAAGGTTGCCTCTTGAATGCAGAGGTTTGTTTCTTTGCTTCCTCCCTGCATCCTTTCATCTGGCTGAAAGCTATGGACTAGGCTTTCTATTTCCTGACTGTGTTTCAGTCTTATGTGACCAGCCTTGTAAGTAGCAGATTGATCGTTACCAAAAAAATCATCTTGATCATGAAAGAAGATCATGTTATGCCAAGAGGATGGATGTCGTTCTTTCATGTTGTTCTTGTGGGTTGTTAAGATGCCAAATCAATGGTTAATAATCTGCTTGCATCCTTTTGCCTTTGATTATTGGCTTTTATTTAATTTATTTAAATTACAGAGATGGGCAAAGCTGTGGATCTTTTTACATAAAAGAATAAGATGGGTTTTTTTCTATGTTTACTTAGTATTTTCTTGTGGTTTGCTTAATAGGAATTCCATGTCTCTGTCCAGCTCTGGAAAATATGTAACTTTGTTAGCATCTATTAGGTACTTTATTTTTCATTGAATACCTATTCTTGCCTTATTTTATCAAGATAACTTGAAGTCCTCATTAAAGAGTAGTTAATTTGCAAGGCAAGAAAAGCGTGTAAATTCAACTACCCCAGATCTTTTCAGGAAAAGCTCCCTTGTGTGCATACAATTTTTGGCATCTTTGGAATTATTTGAAGTTTCAATTATATTACTTCATACGTAGATGATTCAAATTTTAGCTCCTGAATTTTTGTATTCACCATGTTACCTGTCTTTGATCAAAAGTCGCCTCTCTCTTTTAAATGGTATCAGGTGCATAGTGAAGGATAGGTTGTCATTAAAGAAGCTTTTCATATCTGAATGAACTGTTTTACCAGACTTGCCCAATAGCTGTGTGCCGAAATCTGTTGTAGACTTTGTTGGCTCCTGGGGATTAAGAGCAGCAAGATCTGTTTCAATTAATGCGGTGTGAATGCTGAATGCTCTTCAGCTCTCAAAACTCTTAACCAGGCTCAATAGATAAAGGTTGCATGAAAGCAGGCTTGGGAATTCAAACTCCAGACAGAGAGCTGCCTTGACAATGCTAGCAAAGTGAATTATTTATAGAAATTTTGTGTGATATTTTCAGAACTGGTTCTGCCGTCCAGTGTGCAATCAGGCTGAGGATCCATTTGCACAAAACTGCTGGACCTTCCGTTTCAGATTGGATGTTTTTAGGCAAGCATAGCTGAATATTTTCTATTTCTTTAAGGCCCTATCTGGATGGAATAGTAAGAGATCAACCTGCAGATTATGAAGACGAATTAAAGGAGAGAGCACGTGTGCAGCAGATCTCAAGAACTGGAAATTCTAGGTGTGGTATACAGTGTATTTTTCTGATAATTGCACTGCAAAATCGTGGTGAAAGGAAAATGTTTATTTAAAATCCCTAATATATTGCCTGAAATGGCTGATAGTTTTTCGGCGGCTAGGATAGTAAAACAAGAAAAAGGTGTTTCCTTTGAGAACAGCTGTTGAAGCTTTCATGCCAGTTTTCTTTTTGAAACAATAGATCACCTATTCTCCAATTCAAGACTTTTAATGATTAGAATAATGAGGAATCCTTTTTTGATAGTAGTTTCAAATTTCCTTTTTTTTTCCTCTTGTCTTGGTTTTGCAAGTCCTGAAGTCATCTAAGTGGGTGAGGCAGAAGCAGGACACTTGTAAAGCCCTTACAGAAACCCTTGACTGGCACCACTCGGTCTGTCAACATTGTTGAAGTGCTCAACTGAGTCAGTGTTTCTGATGGCTTCAGAAACCGCAGGCAAATGAGAACTGTGAGAAATGCCTTTTTGCCAAGCCGTTTCTTCTTTTGCTTGTGATATTTCTTTGGATTTTAGGAAAGCTGTTTGTCATAAATGTATCACATGGTGATGCAAGGGCACCTATCATGTTTCACACAGACAGCAAGTAAATTCTCAAGTTTGATCTTTCCATTCTCTTTTTTGTCTTTGCCAGAAATCAGGTACAAATTAGTTCTTCAGCTAATGAACAGGTCAAGTCTGCAGCTGAAATGCCGTATGCAACAGGCCTTGTTCTTGGTATGTATGAAAACCTAACTAATAACTCTGAGTTAGCTTTTCTTGGCATATTTTATTTTTCTTTGGGAATAATTAAAAACTAGAAAAATTAGCTGCTTCTTTGTGCTAGTTGTCCCCAAGACTGGTAAATAAGTATTATTTACATAGAGAAAACAAAAAAAGAAAAATATGTTCCATTTCCCCCTTAATGTAACAGGGCTTTCTAATTAATTTTGAAGAGCCCAAGTTTCTTCTTAGATTTCATTACCAGTTTAAGGCCCAGATACATTCTTAAGTTTTTTTATGAAATGAAGTATAGGAGAAATATTAACCTCTGCGTTGTTAAAGACACAACTTGGTATTGAATTTTAATTGCAGAAATATGGGAAATGGTACTGTTCACAAACTTGTGCAAGAACAAATTATTCTGATCATCTCTTTACTGCTTAAATGTAGCCATAAAATTTAGCAGGGAACATTATTATTGAGTGTAGTAGAGAGAAATACTGTTGAAAACATAGCATTCCTAGCTAAATTCAGAAAATTATAAGGCAAGAATAAAAGAACTATAGTCGTTCTTCAGATGGGAGCCTTTGAAGGCAAGGTAGGTTTGAATTGTGGAAAAATGGACTAACAGTTGTCAGAATAATTTCTATTTATTTTTACATTTGAACTTACCTCATCTTCAGTGCTATATGTGGCAGCTCGGTTTTTTGGAACTGTTTAAAGGCAGCATTAAAACAGTGGTGTTGTAATGATCAGTCTTTCTGATCTGTTTCAGTCACCTCATTTGTAGTAACTTGAGTACGCAAAGTTGTGAATTTGTATTCCTAGCAGTCCTGGTTAGGAGAAGAATATTGTTAACTATGTTGTATAAAGATTAAGTAAATTAAAACTTGAAATTTTTGGAAATGAGAAGTGATTTCAGACTCCCCAAAAATCACAAACCAAGAGGTTATCTTGCACGTTTTGGTCACTTTACAGTCCCAGCACAATAATTGAATAAAAAATTCATTCAGTCATGCATCATGATGGTTGTTGTTGTTTTGAGGGCTTTTTTGTCGGGGTTTTTTTGTTTTACTTTCTTTGCGGCTTCCTTCACTTTATTGTTCCAGTCAATTTCACTGGAGACCCACACTGACTTTGTGTATGGAAATATGTTAGGAGTCCTTGTGTTTGATAGTCACACTATATAGAAAGTGGTGATGATGGGGTTTTTTTTGTTCTGTTTTTAAAATAATAGAAGACTCCACACTTACTGTGGGGGAACTACCACAAGTTGAAAGTTTTTTGAGTTCCTTAAAATCCATGTGAGATGTTATCACTGTTTCCTTTTACATATACCTATCTGCCAATACTTTGCTAATTCTTAGTAGTCATGGGAACCATCCTAAAAGTGGAGCAATTTGCTTTCCTCCCTGTGGGTTTGACTCTCTTCAGTTTTAACTTTCATTTTTATCCAGAGCAGCGCCTCATAATTTTGGAGTGCCATCATGTATCTTCCTTAGCTGAGCGTTAGGGGAAAAAAATACAAAATTTAAGTAACTTTTTTTAGTTGCTGTCATATCACATAGCTTTGAAATTTGTAGCTTTCTGTCTATACAAAAACAGGCAAACTAGGAAAATAATAATGAAAATTTTAGTAGTTTTGATCATCATACTCCAAACAAACTGCATATTAAAACTAGGTTGGGGATTTTTTTGAGTCAGTAAAGATCCGGTGTTCTTATGCACATTCCCGGACCGTATACTCTTCTGTGTTTCATGTTTTAAATTGACTGAAATGCGATGTTTTTGTCCAGTACCTTTTGTGTATTCTGTGGAGCATTTACACAAATGTGTGGTCATTTCCATTAGGTGGTCAGGACCGAGAACTTCTCCAAAGGAAAAAAGAGAAATACAGGCAAGAACTAATAGAGCAGATGGCTGAGCAACAGCGAAATAAGAGACGGTAATGGAAAGTTACTATATTTTTAAAAGATAATGGCTGAAATTTAAAGGAATTTCATTAACTCAATGTGGTAAGAGTAATTTTCATAACTAAGGAATTCCAGCTAGCTAGGTAATATTGCATCCAACTAAACTCATTGGCATGAGAGCTTTAGTTTTAATAAACAAATTCACCAGCTTTCAATGGAACAAAGGAAAAACCAGAATTTTTTATTTAAAAAAAAAAAATTTTTAGTTTCTAAAGGGTAAAGAAGCTCTAACTGAATTATCTTTTTTGCTGGTAGAGGAGTGTCTAATTACTTTGCAAAGTTGAAAATTAAGCTTGTTTTGCTCTCCAATTTAGGAAAGTAACCATTCAGTTTCAAAGCACTTGACCATCTGGCTTATGCAGAATAATAAAATAAAAATTTCTTGCTTACCTATTAGTAGCTGCCTGCTGAATGATAGTATGGATACATAAAAACACACAGTGATATTAGTGAAGGGATAAGGAATTAAAAATAGGTTACTGTTGACAGTTTCACTGTGATGAAAAATTGTACATGCTGAACAAGCCTGAGCCCTGAAATTACAATATAGTACTTACTGCTGTACTTTTGAATCATTCATTTCAATATGTTTATTATAAACTTCTTGCTGTAACGTGACTAAAGATCAATTTTTAAGAAATGTCCTGAAAAGTTGTAGTAAAAACCAATGTGGTGGTTTGTCCTTTTATGGTAGTTGGATTTTTATTAGGCTGAATAGATGATAGCCAGATACTTCTTGAGAGTTCTGTTTATTTACAAATAATATACAGTGTCCTTCTTCCCTGACTCTAGAAGAGACAAAGTGGAATCATGTCTTCTGTTATCCTGTATTTTCAGAGTTATTTTAAGTACAGAGTTGTGATGTCATTTGAAAGAATGAATATAGTTGTTACTGCTTTCTGATTTGATCCTTTTTTTTCTTTTTTAAAACAAAAACAGTGAGAAGGAACTTGAGCTCTCAGTTGCTGCTTCTGGAGCTCGAGACCCAGAAAAGAAGGTAAGGAACTTGGATTTTCTTTCACCTATATAGACTTTTTGTTTTTTTTTAGTACATGTACACTGTGGTTGCTCAGTCACAAAACTCTGTAGGGCTTTTATAGAATGATAAATGTGTTTTTTTCTAGAAGGGCATTAGCATAGAATAAAATCGAAGCCAAGGATGATAAGGCTGTAACTCATTACATATGCTTTCAGCTTAAGAGAAAAATATTTTCACAGAAGTTATCGAACATAATCTTTTGCTGTGACCAAGTGGAAATTTTGTACAAGCAGTGCGTATCATGGAAAAAATACTTAGCGTCCAGTGGTAGCCTGTACATGCACACATTAGTAACCTTTCCTTGGGAATGTAAAGTATGCTGCAGAAAGCTTTTGCTCTTTTTCAATTAAAAAAAAAATCCAGTTGTTTTGCAGCTGAGTTGATCTCATTGTAGCAATTTTTAATTTCAAATTTGTAATTCTTTTTTAAACTATCAAATGTAGTGTTCAGGATTACAGGCATTTTTATAGGATTTTGTAAAAAGCAAGATGTTAATATTATGTGGCTTGTAAGTCTTAATGCAGAGTTACTACTGTCTCCACTTCCTTAGTAAGGTGATTATTGTACTAAGAATTTTGATTAGCTTATATGAAAGAGTAGATTGTCAGCACTAGTAACATTAGTAGCAGACTGATTGTCACAGAACTAGTATGATTTGCATGTGTGTTTGCTAAGTGCCTGAAGCCACTGCATCTTGGGTGCAGTAGAGATCTGCTGTTGGAGATGTAGGATGGGTAACTTTCTCAAGCAGGAATAAACTGGTTATTAATTTAACTGGTTACCAGTTTAAATTATCAACAGTGCTGTTTTTTGGGGGAGGCTACAACACAGAAAGAAACTTGTGCCATTTCTGGAGAGTTCAGCAGAGGTGAAAGGAGCTCTTATTTTCTAGAAAATGAAGATGAATCAATGTAAGATGCTATTAGTCAGCATGTGAGGCAGGAGGCTGAGAATGCACGTAGATAAGCAACGCAGCTGAATCAAAATTCTTACTCCTAAATGGGGAGGGAGAACACTGACAAGTGGTCTGGGTGCACGTTCCTGCCCTCTCTGCTTAAAGTGTCTGTGGTGCTTGTTTGATCCCTTTCAGAATGAGCTGAACTGATTCAGCTTGGTTAGCTGGCAAAAATCTGAATCTTTTTTGCTGCTTTAGTTGGCTTAGAGAGGTCAGTTGGCTAATCAGGGATTCAGATGGTTAAAGGGAGGGGGATGGAGTGTACAGCTGGGAGCCAGGCAGGAAAAGAGGGAAAACTGAGCAGAGGATGCCGGCTCTTTTGGCACAGCAGGCTGTAAGGTCAGTGTAAACAGTTCTATCTAATCAAAGCTGACTAGGCAGCAGCATGCTGTGCTGAAGCACTCTGCATACCGTATGCATCTCAATCAGAGACTGAAAAGTGCCTGTTGTAGGAACAAAATTATATCCAGAGCAAGTGCAGGGCATGTATAATGTTTTAAAACCATTAATTTAGCTGAAAGCCTTCAATTAAGTAGAATTGCTACATTCATTAAGCAGCAGTCACTGTTAGCTTCAGATTGCCTCTCGGAGAGGGATTCTAATTAGGTGGATTTCTTGATTAATTACAGGTTGGTTAAATAGCAATGCCCGATTAAGAATCTATAAATGTAGACTGTTGTATATACTGCTTGTTTAAAAGAAAGCAATCCCCAGGATGAACTGAGTACCATAGTCACATCTGAAATTAACTACAGACCTGAAATCTGGGGCATTTAGGGAACAGTTCAGATCAAATTTGTTAGTGAGAAAGATTGTTTTAAATGTTTTCCTGCTCAAGACACTGGATTTGAAAAGACAAGTTAAAAAAACAAAAAAGGTCTGTGGACTGCTTTATAATTTTCAATTGCTGTAGCTCATATCTATTATCTAATTTTGTATTCACATCTAGAAATTTGAAGTTAAATGTTATAAACAAATATTCATGTCTAGTAGATTTTGTGAATTTTAATCTTAGTGCTGTAGTTCATGATTGGTGAGTACTAACTGCCTTGTATATACTGTCTTGCAGCTAAGTGATGAGGAGGTAAAGATTTAATATTTTGCTGAAATACTTCCATATTGTAGGGTATATGGTTTGCTGTTAGATATTTAGCTGGTTGCTGGTATTACTTTCTCTGAATGCATGTTAATTGAAGCACTATAATGTTAGGACCAGTAAATTCAGAAAAAAAAAAAAATCTGTTATACAATGTATGAATTTTTTCTGGTCTTCTATTATATTGATTCATTACAAGAAACATTAACATATTTATGCATAGCAGCTGGTATAAGGGCTTTCTGCGTGTGATAGGATAGTTCTGAAACTAACTGACTTGCATGCCTTTGCATTACTTGCATGTTGCCTTTTGACTTTTTTCTGAGGCTGCCAGTTATCAATAAACATTTGAACTTCAAAAAAAAAAAACCACAACCCACCACAAAATTTTGTATTGTTGTGGTTGCAAAAGCTAGTAAAATCAAAGGAACCCAAAAAAGGAAATAACAGTATTGCAAGGAAATGTTTATTGGAAAAAGTCTCAGTGTATGTTTGTTTTTGTTTTTACCTATTATGAGCTATTTTAGGGTTTTTTTTGGGGGGTGTATTTTAGAAACTTTTCCTATGCATAATATGATAACACTATCAGTGTAAGACACTGGTGGTTGTAGATAACCTGTACTACAGACAACTGTATAAATACTCTTTTTTTTTTTTCTCCTGGATAATAACTAGAACCATACACTTCCTGAAACCTGCCACAGAGGCTGGATTTTGTAAATCTGTGATAAACATGCTGGATTTCCTTGTAGTATTAGATTTTCAGTAATTCCTTGGGAGAAAAAAAATGCAATTACTAGAAATTTTGAACAGCTAGTTGGGACCCGGTGAAGTGGTTAACACAGCCTAAATGGAGGTTCAGAATATTTCCTAGTAATAACAAAGTAACTGCTTTTTTTTCTCTCTTTTTCTATTCCCCGCCCCCCCTTCAGCCAAATAGGTTGAAGCAGTTTGGCTTGACAGCAAGAGCTTCTGAAGAGAAAGTACCTCCTGAAAGGCCTAGGGTGGCTTTCCAGACTCCGGTGCCCATCCCTTCAGCCTCTCCAGTGAATGAAGACTTTCACAGGGGCCTAGCCAGCACTCTTGGTGAAATAGCAGCTCCCAGGTGGTTCACCATCGTGTTCATTTTGCATGTTAAATAAGCTTGGTGCTAAGCATGTTATTACTACTTAGTGGATGTTTGTGTAGGATAAGAGTCGTGCTGTAGAAATGACGTCCATGGCTGTAATATGGAACGGTGTTGCAAGGGTGCTATATTGTTAGCAGTGTCCATATAGTTAGAAGGCTGGTATGGCACGAATTTGGCCCCTATCAATTAAGCGATCTCCCAGGGCTAAGCTCAGGAATGCAGCGTAGGCAAGGACAGCTTCAGCTAGACACTGTGGTTGCGACTAAACTGTTTTGGGAGAGAGAAGGAGCTTTAGGCCACTTGGCCTTTGACCAGAGACTAATCCTTGGCTTGTTTTATTTACTGTTACTGATGTAACCAGTAAGTATCATTAACTGAACCAGTTAAAGAAGGCGTGCTTGTTTTATGTTCTTTAGATCTCTGAAATAGTATGGGTTCATGTACTACTCCCTAAGGGAAGGTTAATTTCCTACTGAGGCTTATTGTATCTTGTTCCTGCATGGCACTAGTGAGAGGTCTTGGGCTGAGCTAAATCGAGAGTTTTCCTGCAGTGAATTCTCTCTCTTTTTTTTTTTTCCTTTCTTTCTTCTTTTGATGATCTCTCTTTTCAGTTGTACAACAAAACAAAAAATTGTGTTCCTTTTTTCTTTGAGGCTTGCACCGATGCCACCACCTCCACCACCAGTTTTCACAGACAACTATAGAACGCCTTATGATGACGCATATTACTTTTATGGGGTTAGGAATCCTTTGGATCCCAATCTTGCATATTGTAAGTTGATGATTTTAGGTGGATTAGTTGTTAGAGTGATTCAGATGACTGCTTTTCATTTAGTTAAATGATGAATAATGTAGGACTAGTAACAGGAATTCAAACCCATTTTTTAGGTGTGTATTGAATGAAAAGTAGGCTTTTTTTCAATACTGGTTTTGAATGAAGTTATTTTCTCCAACTGCAAAAGGGGCTATGGCTTCCAGACATCTTGTTCATCGCTTGAACAAGCTCTAGTCTTGGCTACTTAGCCATTACTCCTCCCAGATAATTTTCTTTATAGTTTTGATAATCAAATCTTTATTTTCTAAAATTGCTTAAATCATATGATAATTGATTACATGTTTAGGTGTTATTACAATTTCAGATATAATTTTAGATATTTTTAAAGGAACTGTATGAAAACTTTTTATTTTAAGAACTCCTTCTACCCTTTGACTGCTTCATGATGATTTCACAAGTGAAACAACTGTGATGTGTGTGGGGAGGGACTGGATTGCGTGGTGTTTGTTTTTTTTCTTTGTTTCTTTTCTTTAGAGGAAAAAACAGAAATACTTTAAAAAAATTGTTGCGCTACCTTCATAGAAAAGTTAAAGGAGAAAAAAACCTTATAATAATAACAACTACTCTTTTACTGGTTGATTTGAATGAGATTTGTATCCACTGGGGAATTTCAGGAATGCTAGAGATTTAAGAGCAAAAGTTTTTAGATTTGTTTTTTTATCTCCAGTGTAAATTTCTCCCTATCTTGAAATGTAATATCTTACGGTTTGAGAAAGATGATAATTTTTTTTTAAATTTTTTTTCTTTTTTAGTTCCAGGCACCTTTTCTACCTTTTCTTTGTAATCTTATTTTCAGACCACAGTTTTAACTCACAGTAGTTTTTGGTTTTTTGGGGGGTTTTGTTTGGTGTGTGGGGTTTTTTGGTGTTTTATTTTGGTGTTTTGTTGTTTGTTCGGGTTTTTTACCCTTCTATCAATATAACCTCTGGGGTAAAATGGCTTACAGTTTAGAGTATTAAATAAACTAATACTTCAAATGCACATACGAGAGTTAGGTTGTCTTCAAGCTTGTTGTCACAAACTGGAATATTGCTAGTGCTTAAAATTTGAAAGTGTGACATTATTTTAGAGATGCATCTTACTGTCTTGAACACAAGCAGTAGGATGCACAGTAATTTCAAGCCCTGCTGTGGCAGAGTGCTGCAGGTCCTATTTCAGTAAGAGTACAGATGCCAAATGTACTGCATTTCTGCAGGAGGCAAAGGGGTTCTCCTCATAATAGAGGACACATTTGGAAAAGCACGAGGACAAGTGTTACATTGAGTGAGTTATTTCTTTTTGTTAGTTCATTGTAGAATAAGTTAATGAAGACATTTGTAAATTTTAAAGGGATTTAGTTGAATTTAAGAAATAGATTTGTACCTTGGCATTGTATTTCTTGCTTTAGCGGGCATTAAGGATTAGTGAAGTTTGTTATAGAAGTTGAGAGTCCTGTTTGTAATTCTGCAGTCACAGAGTTTGGGCAGTGAGCTCTGTTCTTTTTAAGTAATGGCAAATGTTTCTATCTGAGCACTCAAAATTTAAAATAGTGGTTTTTTTACTGTGTAGATGGTACAGGTATGATGGGAATGCAACCCACACCTAATCTGGATCCTCCTTTAGGCCAAGCCCCAGTAGAGCAATCTGTGTAAGTATTATCTGTATTCATATTCTTTGTTTGTATTTATCTGTATTGATAAATACGCTTTTCATGTTGGGAGTATTTTGCTGACAACAGATATGCCTTTGAAATAAAGTGTGTTAAAGACAACTCTTCAAACTTCTAATTAAGAATTTCTATCTAAACAATAATTCAGTGAACTCCTATTTTTATATGGATTTATGAAAATGTTTGAGATTATAAACTTCCAGGCTGTGGAAAACAACAGCTCTTAAATATTTCAGGCAGGGATTTTTTTTTTTTAATTCCCCCCCTCCCCCGCCTCTGGACCCTATGATGTTTTCCTTTTATGTGTGTGGTTTTCTAATTCAGAAGTAACACTGGACAGAGGAATACAGGAGACAGACAAAGAAGCATAGGATTATTTTCTGAAGAAAAACCAAAGCCTTCCAAAGAGGCAACATTATCTTACCAACAAGAATTACAACAGCAGGTACTTGAGCGATAAAGCTTCTGATGCTTTCTTCTTTTACTTTTTAACATATATTGGTTGTAACTGTAGTACTCTTTCAAACATATTTATTTAGTTTACAAGTAAAAAGCTTTCTTAACTCTCCCTCCCTTCACCACTTTCTTCCTCCCATTCCTCTGACCTTGCTTTGGTTCATTTTAGCTCTTCAGGTGGACAGTAAGCTCTTCAATTTTTTTGTCCGAGGCAGAGAGAATGTTAAGACTGACAGCAAACAGATTAGTTCCAGGCATGGAGTTTTATATAGTTATTTTCATAAACATGAGAACCTGCATCTTTAAAGCAATGAGTTGTATTGCTCTGGTATTCCTATTGAAAGATTTCTTTTGAGCATTATTGCTATAATTATTAGAAACACTCTAGTTTCAATAAGTTCTTCATGATTATTTGGATCCTAATTCAAAAACTTCCCTAATGTTTACTTCCAGTGTGTTTGTAGGTGGTGTCTTATCTCTTTTCAGCTTCCTTTTTAATAGACTAGACAAATTTCTTGTCTCTCCTGTCTTCCAGTAGATGTCCTAGTTCGCTACTCATTTTAGTGGCCTTTTGCTGCTGCACCTTGTGGGAGTTTATATTCATAAAATGTATTTGACCATGATAAGACATGTTATTTCAGAAGAGATTTTGCTAGAACCCAGTTCAGTGGCACTAACGTTTTTCTTATCTTATTCTTCTTTATGTATTTCTTCAGTGGAGGTAAATAATTGCTATAAAAATATTCTAGTTCTAATTATGATTGTGCATGGGGATAAAGGAGAGGCTGCCAATCAAGGTCAAATTAAGAATAAAAAAGACATTTAGGAATAGTGTCTGATATTGCACTTACACTTCTCTGAAGGCATTTTCTAACTATAGTCTGAAGTAGTAAATGTTACCTTGCCATATGCGAGACTGCACAATTTGACATAAAAGTCTAATAAATGTGGCACGATACAGTCTTTCAAAGTTGTTATGCTGCTTATGGTTGAAAGTGAACAGAAGGTATTCTGCTTTTTTTTCCTATAGACAAACCTGACTGACCATTTTTGTAAACAGGTGAAGGGGCTAGCTGGGTCTTTGTGTAGACTCATTATCTCTTACAAAATTGTCTGCCTACTTGATGAAGGGAAATGTTCATCTAATGCACAGAAGAAACAAACTTAAGAAAAATACATTAATATATTTCAGCTACATAAATAGTAGCTGATGTTTTAAAAGCTTTGAATAGAAGATGGGACTTTTTTTAACAGCTGTTCTCTTTATAAATGCTACATTAAGATATTAGGATACTTAGTCATACAAATTTAACCTGATTTTGAAGAAAAGGAAGAACAAACCATATGAACAGTTCTGCGTTATTTGCATACATCATCATGTATTACTGCAGAAAACTATTTCATGAGTGGTTATAGAATTGTGTAGCATTCTGTTAACGCATTCATTGCTAGGAGTCTTTCTCTCATGTCATCTCTAGTCTAAGTTTTGGTTAAACAAAATATACCAGGTTGAGAGAAGCTAGTGCTGTAGTATTGTAGAATTTTGCCTGTTTAGTTTTCAGGCAGTATAAACTTCTGTATCAAAGATTCAAAGATATGGGACTTTTCATCTACTGCAAGTGCCAGATGTGAACATTTCTGGAACTTGGAAGTCTTACAAGGTGTATCTGTATGTTTCTCTGTGTTTATGCACAACTGGACGTGCGTGTTTTGGCAACAGTATTCAATGCACTGTCTGCAGTATGGGCAGTGAAATGTTTGCAATTTGCTTGATGTAGATGGGGGGAATGGGTAATGATAGCATTCAGCTTGCTCCATTAACTTTTTATTAAAATTATACTTAATGTGACATTTTTATGCAACTGACTTCGGTTGGTTTGGGTTTAGATAAGAGAGAGAGAGGAACGACGCAGACAAGAGAGAGAGGAGAAGGAACGCTACGAAGCCAAGTTAGAAGCAGAAATGAGGAATTACAACCCCTGGGGAAAAGGTGGTGGCGGTGCTCCTCTCAGAGATGCAAAAGGAAATCTGATAAGTATGTTTGCCAAAATTATGGGTTGTCTTTTCAAGATTGATGTTTTCTTGCTCTCGTAAGGGCTCTGTTCAGATATGCTATTCCTTGTTTTGTAACACTGGTAGCCCTTTATTGACAAATAGATGTACTTGTTTCAAGCAGATGCACTCTAGGAATATTTAAGTGAGTAATTATTTTGATTTCTATAGAATCATTCGAAGAGTACAATTTGAACAAAATGGGAAACACAGGATATGTCAACTATATGTGAAGACACAATGCAATGGTAAAGGGAGAAGGAGGAAAACAAGCTGTTAGAAACATATGCAATACAAATGTGCTAAGGTCTGTTGTGAAGACTTTTATTTTAACATTTTCCAGGAACAGGTTTTTTTAATTGTTTTTCTTTTTTAAAATAAATTCTAGGCTTAGAAAGCTCTACTTGCGACATGGAAAATGGAAGCATGTTTGAATAAAGCTAAGCGGAATATTTAAATTTCCCCAAGTAACACTGCTGGTAAATGGCTGTATAAATAGCAGTCAGCAGTAATGTTTTTTAAGGTTTATTTTTTTGCAAGTGCTGTTTTATACAAGATGGGAGTAGTGAGATGAGAGATAGCTATGATCCGGGCAAGTTGTTCATCCACCCCTCCAGTAAATCAGAGATAGATGTGAGATTAAAACTTAAATTCCTGATCCTGATTCCTAGTGAACCCTACAGGAATAGTTTACCTAAAATAAAAATAGTACTCAGTAGGCATGATTAGATTTGTATATTTCAAAATCTTGGCCTGTGCTAGCTCTCTTCATTCTTGCCTTTAGCATCTGAGTGAGTGAGTTTTACAATTTTGTAACGATTCATTTCTAATGTGAAACAAATTGATTTTCTTGTTATTGGAATATGATGCTGAATTCTGATCAGATTTTAAAAATATGTCTCCTGGTAATAAAATAGGAGAATTTTCAAAGCATGGAACACTTACTGGTGTAACAGTTTATATATAAATAATTAGTTTCAGTTTTATGACACCTGAGCAACATATGGCTAAATTTATAGTGTGGTTTTGAGGGTAGGGGGTAAAGTTTAAATGCTTTTTAAAGGTTGTGTACCCAAATAATAAGTTCAGAAGCTTCTGTTGAAGGTTCAAGCTTATGTTTATCCCCAGACTGCCTAACTTTAGGCACTGCATTTGAGTGTCTGGCTTCTTTCTCTAGGCTTTACAATGGCGTGAGTAGAGTGGGTCAGGGGAAAATGTAGGGGTCTCATATTAGCCTAAGCTCTGCATATACCTGCTGAGAAGCTTATCTCCATCCGTAAATGAAGAACCAAGAGAAAGAAGTTTCTTAGCCTGATTTCCTAGTTACACATGTAAAGTTATTTTTCCCACCATAGTTTAGCAACGTGATTGATAAGCTATGAGTCAAATGTCATGAAACATAACATGCTTTCTGCCATGTCTCTTTTTTATGCAGTGTGACTTGTCTTTTTATCCCCTTGAAAATGCCTGTAAATAGCTTTTGAGACTGATGTATGCAAAGGCTGCTTTACAGAGAGGGATGCAATTTAAAATTCTTGGAATCTGTGTGCTTAAATGACTATGGTAATTCATAATTATCAGAAACACTCTTTAAAAAGATAATCTGAAAACTGTAGTACTTTTTTGTTTTGAAATGAGCCTTCTGGGTATAGTATGGTAACACTTCAAAATGAGCTGAAATTAACATCTTTGATCAGGATTTTTATGGTAAGTGAGAGGCACCGTGTAAATTTTGGTGAAAATGTTGGATGACATCATTTTGCTTACATACAGAAATCTGCACCTGGATTATTACTAAAGACATGAAGACCAAAATACACTTTAATGGTTCAATTGTGCTTATTGCCCTTAATAGTAATCAAATAGAGATTCAGTACTTAAGATAGCAATACTAAACTCAAAAGTGTTTTACAGCTTTAAGGAAATAGAAGAAGGGGTGGTTTCTAAATACATGCTTGTCAACACAGACTTGTCAGTCATTTTTGTCTTTGAGTTCTTTATTTTTCCATTTCATAGCATTTTTGGGCGGGGGAGAGGAGAGGTTTGCTGTGAAGAATCATTCCTGGCAAAAGAAAACAGACAAAATAAATCTTTTAATCAGTGAATTCCTAATAACTAGTATTTCACCTAGAGCTTCTATATTCTTGTCTTTGCTTAAGTTTTTTGTTCCCATAGTTGGTATGCCCAGGAAAAGTGGAGTCTGCTCAAAAATCCCTGTATTTTTGAGAATCTATGGTGAACGTGCCTTTTATGAGAATAAAATATTATAAACGGTTATTTCCCCTTTCCTTTAGCGGACTTGAATATGATGCACAAGCAAAACGAAGATGCATATCATAATCCAGAGGCAAGACTGTATGAAGATAAAAGGGCTATTGTATCTGTTGACCTAAGTTTGGCCTCCCCAAGACCTGAGAACACAGAAGCATCTACAAATAAAATAGCAGGTTTTTAAGAATACCGTATTACAGCTCTAACTATTTATAGGTCTTAGTGATCAAAATTCTCTAATTTCTTTACTGCTTTCTAGTAGTCCTATGATAGTGTTAGTGGTCTCTACCTGCGAAGCCAGTATCATGCTTCTTTCCCAAACTTCATTGCTGTCGTTGTGTGCACTGAAAATGTATTTTCTTATCTGTCTTGTCAGTAACAATAACTAGTAACTGTTTTAGCACTGAACAGTCAGGATCAGTATATTAGTTTTCCAGGTTCAATGTTATCTAATCAAATCTTCATACATGTTTGTTCTACTCTTAAATGACACAGTAAAATACAACTGTATAGTAGGAGAGAAGATGGAGATAAAAGGAGGAGGAGGGTCTGCAGATGTATGATGTTACAGGTTAAGATGAAATTGGTACAGTAACTAGGTTAACAATTTCTAAAAAGTTACAGGTAAATTGGGTACATATGCAGCCCTGTGCACTGCCTCCAAGTTTTAGGGATTTTATTTTATTTACCTATTTAACAACTAACACATCTTTCTCTTCTTACATTTTGTGAGACACCTAAATGAGAGAACTTTGGTACTCCAGACTTGTCCCTAGTCTGGGATGGGCAAAGGCCAGGATCGGTGGTGGTCTCCTCAAGTCAGCTTAGATGTTGCTTTTCTTTCTCCTGTCTGAACTGTTGCACTTCTGTATAAAGAATTACATGGTATTTGGGGCATGGATCTACTTCACGTGATTGCAATTCAGTGTCCTGACCACTGGCTGTAGAATAATTTTTTTTTTTTGTTCCTTCTGTTTTCCCTCTTGCTCTTTCTCCCTAATACAGTGTATATTTAACCATTTAGTAAGAAGTGAAACAGGCAAGGCCAATAAAGTAATAACGCAGAATAGCAGAGAGCCCCCTGGTTAGATCACTTACTTTGGGATCAGGAGGTGGTGCAGACCAGTGATGGGAACTTTATAGTCTTGCACCTTCCATTTGATTAGTCAGGCAGTAAAGTGGCTTAGTGTAGGTTTTGGTTTTGGTGGTTTTGGTTGTTTGTTTTTGTGGTTGTGGTTTGTTTGTTTTTTTTACACCACCCCATTAAAAGAGGAACTTGCAGGATAGTAGCTGGTACACAGTAAGTTCATTCCTTGACACCTTCCATAGTAACTTGTCTGTCTTGTGTCCATGCCTTTCAAATGGTGTATAATCTTTACTCTGCTTTTTTGCATGGAATATATCCGTGTGAAGTAAATCCATCCTGAAAGAGCCACGTGTAATTTTAGTTACATTTTGGATTCAAACGGTGATTCCGTGTAAGGAAAAATAATACTAACCTCAAAGTGTATTCCCTTGGTATGCAAGCACATGCTCCTAAGGCTAGGCTGTAGCAGTAAGCATGTGCATTCCTATGGGAATAAGTGTATGCGTTACTTCTGCTTTCATCTGACTTTGGTGGTACATCACCATATAGGGAAATGTAACGGGGGAACATGAGAACAGCTACAGCTGTGTTCATCTCAGCTCAGTGGAACTATGGCTCTTGCACATCCTTGAGGCACTGTCCTTTGGCGCAGACACGATATGAATGAAGAACATGCTGTGTCAGCTGAAAAATTAATACAACTCACTCTACTTTTCCGTTACTTACTTCCTTTCTCCTCTGCTTTCTATAGGGATCCTGTTCTGCAAAAACTGTTCTGTGTGGTATCTGAGTTATTCCTCCTGTCTAGAGCTTTTGGGACTGTATGGTTATGACGCATTCATAACTTAGGGCTAAAGGAGACCTGACACTTCAAACTTCGTAGTATGGAAAGCACCTTATACTGGCAGAATTCAATTTTCTGACTGCTTAGAATTTTATGTGCCAGTTTTGGGCTTTATTTCTTGTAGCATCCGTTGCTATTTTACCTAAATATTTGTTCTGTTAGGACGTTCAGTTTTTAAAGAGTGAATAAACGGAAGGAACAGAACTATGTGTGCTAAGTCAGAGTAATTGCAAGCAGTAAAGTTACGAGATGTAAAATCTTTGCTATTCTAATTAACTTACAGGTAACATTTTTAGATACTAAACTGCAGATTGGACAGTAGAATATATGGCTTTTATAGGTATTTTGTGAAAAGACAACTCGCTTGGACATTATTAATTGAGCAGTTAAAACCTGACAGTATTCTAGGCAGACAATGTAAGAACTTTTAATCCCAGCTACTGTTTTCAGCTATAGCCTTGAATTATGGCTGTCATAAAACTACCTTTTGAAACAAGTGTCTCAGATTCCCGCTTCTTCTGGCTTGCTGTCTTAAATTTGCTTTGATTTTTTTCTGTAACTTCCCCCCCCCTCCCCCGCTTAGGTTTTACATTTGCACAGACCTCTCCTTTTGCTCGAGGTAATGTGTTCGGTGAACCACCATCTCCACAGCATCTTAAGCGACAGGAGTCGTACAAGAACTTTCTTCGTCTACAGGTGAATGCGCACACCAGTTATCATCTGGTTAAATAAATTTTAAAAAGAGGGATTACAATCAAAGTAAATCATTACTGCTGACCAAAGACCTTATCCAATCATAGCCAATTCTGTACACAAGAGGTGTACTAAGAGCTATATGCTATTGAGTCTCTCAGATTTTGCCTTACGTAAGAAATGCTTATAAAAGTGATGCTATTAATAGTTAGCCTCATTAATCTAGATCTTTTTTTCCCCCTAAGTAGAGGTCTCTAAATACAGTGTTGAGTTCTCAAACTGTGCATACAGTACAAGTTTGCATACATAAATATATAAAGAAACAAAGATGTTTGCCATTGGAAGTCTATATGATACAAATGGAAGTTCATCAGAATGAAATGGTGATCAGTGAGACAATAATAGTGTAGTTATTTATTGATGGGTATATAAAACGTGATTGTTCTTCTACCAGCATCTGTCTTCTGTCCATAATACTTCGCATATAATCTTACGCCACAAGAATTAAATATCAATTTAATTAAATATCAAGGAAATCCTAGACAATTTAAAAGAGTACGAATGTCATATGGTAGTTTGATGTGGATCTCTTAAAAAGAAAAGATCAAGGTTTTTTGCCATGTATAGTGCTGCCAAAAAGAATAAAGAATGGGCAGACCTTTGGCTTCAGTAGGTCAGCGCTGTGTCTAAAAATATTATAATTGTGGAAGGGAAAAAGATAATTGCTATGTCTTTTTTTGTTTTGGTTTCCCATCTTCCATTATTTAATCAGTGAAGCAAAGTGTTATTCCAGCACATCCGGAGTAGAGTAAGTGTTAGGAAATATTCAGGTTTTATTAGTAGCATTTATAATTAGTGTTCTTACTGGAGGGTGGTTCCATAAATAGTGGCCAAAAAGAAACCGTAAAATATCATCTCACTTTAAAGGAATTCTGAAGCTCAAATGTAAGACTGGCCCTGGAATTCTTTCAGTTGCTCCATACAATCTTTGATTGTGCGAGTAGGTACTGCAAAAGTCATAGAAGATCATGATGGTAAATGTTGTTCATCAGTTTATTGCTGGCTATTGACAGTTAAGTACTTCTTTGCTTTATTTTCTAGATTGAAGAAAAGAGATGTAGGGAAGAAGCAGAGCGAGAAAAACTTCGAATGGAAGAAGAAAAAGAAGAAAAACGACTAGCTGAACAGAGGATGAGAATTCAAAAAGCGTATGAAAATGAACAAGAAGAGAAAAGAAAGAAAGAGGAGGAGGTGTAGTATTTTGATACCTTGACTTTTTTCCATCCAAAACTAACCTTTTGTAATATTTGTCCTCTAGATTAGGAAGGTAAACTGAGAAGTGTCCTGTGAATTGGTCTTTGTTTTTAAATGGGTCTACATTAGCCAGAGGAGAGGTAGAAAATTGTCAGTATTAACTAGCACATTCTTCTCACTCTTTATGGTATACTACCAACTTGAAGTACTGTTAATTCTAAGAAAAATTGTATAGTTTTATAATTGACAGTGGTGCTCTCCTTTCTAGAGGAAATTGTGAGGCCAGTGAAAAGCTTTGTCAAATTGATGAACTAAAAAAAAACCAAACAAAACAACAGCTTTTTTTTGTTTTGTTTTTTTTGTTAGCCTCTTAAATCTACCTCTCATGGAATTATTTGTATTCTGAATGTAGCTATACAGGAAGAGTTCGTAAAGTCTTTCTTTGAATTGGCCAGGATATATCTTTGAGATAAGAATACTGCTTGTTTTGGAAGAATGCCAAGCAAATCTAACAAATACTTTTCATGGAGGTAAACTTGTGATTTAATTCAAACCCAAAAGCTTTATTTATCAGGTTTGGAAAATTGAATGAATTTGCATAATTCAGAATCTCATAAATAATTGTATTAAAAGGACACAAGGCCATCAGAGATGGAAAAATCTTTCAGTACCCTGCAGGATTATGAAAGATCAGTTCAGGATGTAGGACTTCAAGATTTCTAAGACAGAACACTTAGCTTATATTCTAGATTCTCTTTCCTAGTATGAGCAAGTTAGTTGGATGAGTCTTGTCTTCTGGATAATAGAGCTGGTCTAGTATAGAGTAGGAAGCTAGCTGGTATCATCGCTTTTCACAGAGACAAGACTAAAATTGAGACCGGATGATAATTTTCTCTCTGGGCTTGCGATAGGGTGGTGCATGTTTGCAGTGTATTTTGCTTGAATCTGAATTTTTGGAAAGGACTCCTACAGTTTAGCCTTAACTGGCAGCAGATCTGGGGACACAGACGGGTGTTCATTGAAATTATTAGGAATTCTGTTAAATGATGTTAGTAGAGCCAGGACTGCAGATGTTTAATATTTGCATGGCATAGTTTTTAATTTAAATGTTTGAAGTCAGCCTGGTGAAGTATACTTTTCATTTCATGCTAATCACTTTGATGTGTAATTTCAACTTCTCAAAGAAAAAGAAAGCAAAACTTTAATAATGTTGAGTCTTTTTAATGTACTAATAATGTTTATGTTACAGCGAAGATTGAAAAATAAAGAAATAATTCGATTAGATGAAGAGAGGCAAAAAGAGGCAGAAAAAAGAAGAAAAGAAAAAGAAGAAAAGCAAGATGAACAACTTAGACAACATTTTGAGAAAGAAAAGATGGAAGAGGAAAAGAAGATGGTATGCTTCAGTGACTAAGATACAAATACTGCTTCCTGAATTTAAGAAATAACTGCATTTTAAAGAAATTGCATGATTTCTTACACCTCTACCTTCAGTATTGTTCCCCTCTTAGTTAGTTTATCAAGCTACGGTACACTTAGTGCACACACAGAACAGCTGATTCAAAAATCAGACATACTACAGTGGAAACATCTTGCTGATCAAATTGGTGTTAAAAAAATAGTAAAACCAAGATAAATAAGAGCAAGCTGCACTCTATAGTTGGTTTTTATATCTGCTGTGAAGTACCATGGCCTGCTTTTGCTGAAAGTATATATAAAATTATATAATTTAGAGGACCGGAGGACTGTTCATCTTTAACAATTATGTTCTTTGTAATTTAATTATTTTCCTTGGACCTGGATGATGTAAGAAGTCTATCACATAGAATCCTGATGGACAACATCTAAGTAAATTATAGAACTGTTTCTCTTCTAGAAATTTCTACGTGTCATCTCTCTAAAATGGACAGATGCAATGGAATTGTCTAGAGGAGAAAAAGTTATGTAACTTCACCATAAATTAAAAAAACTACATCATAGAAAAAACGTATTAAGATTACTGTAGGCAGAAAATAAAATCACGTGAAATAATTTTTGCAATAATTTTATGTGGTTAAGAGTTGAAAGCAAATTAAATACAAAAATAATTAAATTAAGATAAGCAAAAGCATTTTTCTGTCAAATGAAAAATATTAACAGAACTCTTCCTGTCCAAAATAATACTTCGTTCAGAATCTGTGGGAAGGTAGTTTCAGTCTTGCTTCCCTCCTTGCAGTTTTCAAGGCAGCCTTCTCCCATCATTTCTGCTCTTCAGAACAGATCAATAAGAAGAGAAGAAAGGATTCCCTCTGCTGAGAGCCATATATCTTACTATGCACAAGTATGATTTTTATAGTAAACTTTTACTAATTTATTTAAGATGGTACAGTGTATGAAATCCTACCAGGTTTTTAATGTTTGCCAGTTATTACTGGAATACCGCTAATAACTGGAGACAGTCTTTATGTCTTGTGTAGATGAGGCGCTTAGGGACATGGTTTAGTGGGCGTGGTGGTGTTGGGTTGACGGTTGGACTCGATGATCTTAGAGGTCTCTTCCAACCTTAATGATTCTATGATTCTATATTGGCCAGTCCTGTAGCTCTGAAATGTAATGTTCCATTTTATTCGAAGTATTGAAGAAATTTTTGGGGGGTGTGTTATTTTAATTATTTTTTTGGGCATGCGTGTTTTCTGTAGAGATGAGCCCCTCACTTTTGAGTGTACGTTCTCTGTCCAGACCCTTACCAAGGGTCTAATGATCTCAAGGTTTAGGGTAAGAAAGTTTACATCTAATAGCAACTCCTTGTGTTCACTCAGAGGAGAGCTTAGCTCAGGCATGAAGTTTAATGTTGGTTCCTAGCTACAGACATTATTGTCTTATCTTTCTGTTTTTGAAGGTACGAAAAGATTATAACTCCTAATACACTTCACTTTCTTCTTTGCATCATGAATGAGTTACAGTAGTGGTCCTGAGACAACTCATTTCTTTCACTTGATTTAATCTTCCCTGGGCCAATTTTTTTTTAATAAATTTCTCCTGTGAAGAGTAGATTAAATAATCATCTATGATATTTGAATCTCAAGCTACACTTCTGACTTTTTATTGAAAATGTTTTTTTTACCAACTGTCTGTATGAACTGGGCTAAAAATTTAAAAAATTAATTAGTCATGAAAACGATCATTTGGCAAATACTTTATAGTGCCATTTCAGAAAATGTTTTAAGTAAGATTTTAAACCTTATTTAAAACTGTTGCTTTCCCTAAATGTTAAGAATGCCCTGGAGGAAGGTCAATTTATTTCTGTGTCTTTGCAGTACTTGGTATAGCTTTGTCTAGATCTCTGAATAGTGCATTATAGGTATTATCATAGTAATTTGGGTTATACATTTAAAGATCAGATTTAAAAAAAACTCAGGCATTAACAACCTGTACGGTTACTATTCTGTCTTCCAGTGGTAGTGGTAGTTAATGTAAATTGGACATGAAAAAAAAAAATAAAATGCACTTATGTCTGCTATATTTTCTTCCTTTGACATATTAACATTTCATATTCATTCTGCTCACTAGGATCCTCCACAACCAAGGGTTCCTTCTCCACCTGTCCCTGCTAGAAGAAATCAGTTGCGTGCATTTGGTAGGTGTTGTCTTTATTGCAAGCTCACTTTCTATTACAACAAAATTGTTGTTCTCAGTTACAGTTCTCTTTCTTGCCTGCAAAGGAATAGACTTACAAAGTTTGCATTTCTATGTGGGTGTTCTCTCTGTCTTAATATTATCAGTGTATTAGTATGGTACATCTGAAGTATGAACACAAAATAAAAATGCATTTATTATGTGTCTTCATCAGGAAATATTTTTTTGTAAAAACTCTGATAATGGAATAGTCTGCACGGGAAGTGCTGGACCTTTCAGTCAGGACAGTGGTGACCACCATGACCAGAACATTGCAAAATGGGAGAGTTTTGGATTGGCTGAGTAATGGATTAGACCAACAATGTGTAAAGCGTTGCAGTCCTAACTATTAAATTCTGCTTTCCTTTGTTAATCTGCCTAAACCTCTTAGCTTCCACTGGTGGTTTTAAAATTCAGACGTGCTGGGAGGATCTCCTTTGCTCTTTATATGTTAGTTATCTTGGCAATATGTGGGTGGAAAGCAGTAATTTTTCTTCTGATTTTTTTTTTCACAAGTATAAAAGAAACAACACGTGGAATGTAACAGTAAATGATGTCCTACAAATGCAAACCCCCAGCAGTCCAATACCTGGGTCCATTCTGGGGAGTTATGGCTCTTCCACTAAATGGAAGGCAGAGTGGTTCTTCATGCAGCTCTTGGAAATCAATTAACTCAGGCCATCTGTCATGAGAGAAATAGACATATGAATTAAATCTGTGTTTGAGGATTTAAGCTAGTAAAACTTGCTTGCCTGCTAGGTTCTGGACTCGGACTAAAGGTCAGTAAAATATCAAATTATTAAGCCTGTTATTTGGAAAATAAGGGATTTATGAAACAGGTTTAACTTGTGGAGGAATGCTGTCCAGATCACAAAAAACAACTTAGATGCAAAGTAGGTCTAAAAAGTCAATGTAAGCATATACTAAAAATAAGTGTTGAAGTTAGAACTCTTGAACGCTTATGAGAGTCTGCACTGAGCAGACAGATGACACTTTTGAGTCAGGAAACAGAAATGAGGTTTGTGTGCTTGCTGATACCACCTTAGTTCCTGTCATCTGCCTCTGGGACTCTGAGGACTGTGTAGATTTCCTAATTTCAAAATAAGGCTATTTACTGGCAGTGCCCACTTGCTGGTATTTCATAGCTTTTCCTTTTTTAAATACAGCAAAACATTTCCATTGAAGTTTGGATGCTTTCTGCTGTTCAGGGGATCTGGTCCTTGTGCTGTCTCAAAATAAAAGCTCTGACCTAATTTCTAGTGTATGAAATGCTGCGATTCTTGTGTTTGTGTAATCCTTGTTTTCATTAACAGTTCATTATCTCTTTATTTTTTTTTAACATTACATTTATGAGGTAGGCAGAAAACTGTCTCTGACGCTCTTTATTTTTAAATTATTTGTGTTAAATTCCAGAGGAAAGAAAGAATGTGATAAATGAACTATCAGAGATGAGGAAACAGCTTCGTAGCGAAGAGAGGCGACTGCAGGAACAGTTGCTAAATGTGGCCAGTGATGATGATGTACCAATTACACGGTAAGAATTTAATCTTCAGTTTTAAAAGTTAGATTTTGCACAGGAACTCAAAGCTACTGTGTATTAGCAGCTAGTATTAGTTGGCTAATATACATGAGTGAAATGAAAATGTAAAGATAGAACTTTATATATAAAGTTTTCTTCATTTTTTTCTAATGTGTATGGGGTTTTTCCAAGAATCTTACTAAAGTTTAATGTAAAAATGGCTGTACTGGTAAGATCGGCAGTTGCAGGACTCTGTCTTGGAGAGTGGTCCAAAGCAGATGTCTAAGACAGAATTTTATCTCATTACCTTTTTCCCTAGGGCATAATTTGTGCCTGTAAACTGCAGTACCACTGCTGATGAATATGCTTATGAATAGCATACTGCTGTGGAAGTACTTTCTTTCTTATTGAAAATCATACCCTTTTTATTTAAAAAAAATTGGTTTACTTCCAGAAATGTATTAGTTAATCATACCAATTAGTTGGAAAAGACTCATCAGATCATCAGTCTTAGGTCCACTCCATAAAGTATGAGGGGTTTTTTTGATTTTAAGTAGGTTATCCCTTTTTATAACACAATATGCAGGGTCATTACTTTCAAATTTATTTTCCTGTTCTGATAGCTTTATTTGAGGATAAAAGATGTGAGCTTTATCAATATTATATTTCCATCCAACTCCTTAACATTACAGTGTTAAATTATATTCTGCTTATTTTACAAACTTTTCAAGTGGGAGGAGAGAGAAGAATCCAAAGGACATATTTGAGATGGCCAGGCTTCGTCTGCAGGCTCCAGTAAGACGACCTTCATCAAAGGAGGCACAAGATCCCGTCAATATACAGAATATCTGGGAATTTAATGAACTTAAAAACAAAGGCAGGTAGATTTTCTTGTTATTGATGAAGAAAGGTAGTGAAACATCTGTTCTTTTCCTCTGTCTTCCACACCACCCAGGGTTTAAAGACAAAAATAAGAATCGGGCTCTTCACAGCTACTGCCCATACACAACATACTCCGTGGACAGCATTTTGTATGTGTGTATATCTCTGTGTGACCGTTTCTACAAGTGCACACAATTCACGGCATTGTAATGCTGAGTTATCACTCAGAGCAGTCACCTAGCTTCTAGTCCTTGCTGCTTAAACTTCTTAAACTTCTTATGCATTTGATATTATGATGTTACTGAAAGTAGACTGAGTTTGATTTTTTTTTTACCCACCAACAAATTATGATTCTGTGTAACTTTCTGTTTCTCTTTTACCAGAAAATATATTTTTTAATATAGTAAAATTGTAAAATCATTGCTAAAGTAGCTCATCCTCTTGACCATTGTCACCATTACTTTTAATGTTTTTTTATGCCTTTTGTATCTGTAGCTAGTTCTTTAAAAATGGTTTTCAGAAATGTTGGTTTAGGGAAAAATTTAAATTTCATATCTTTGCTCTAGATTCTGAAACGCGTATGGGCTTGAGGCACATGTATCCTGATCCTCCAAAAGATGACCAGACTCTAGAGATTCAACAGCAGGCACTGTTGAGGGAGCAGCAGAAGAAACTTGACAGAATGAGAATGAGGAGAGAAACAGAAGGTAAGGAATGAACGGTCTGAGATAACATCAATGATTTTTGGGTTTTTTTTTCTGTATTTGATAAGAATTAAAAAACACCAGCTCTAGTTTTATTTCTTTCAAGTTCAGTGTTGGCACTGCAGTATAAAACAGTAAAACACCAGAATGCTGAAATTCTGTCATAATGTGAAGCATAAAAGAATTGAATGGCTTTTTTTTTTTTTTTTTTTACTGTGACTGTTTCTCTTTGGTTCCCTGAAAGTAATTTAACTAGTGCTTCATACTTCAGAAAAATGCAAGAGAAAAGTAGTTTGGTTACTGTTTCTTAAAGAAAACTACAGAGCAGTAAAACTCTTCAGCTGATTTGTGATAAAAGTGTTAGCAGGTAAGTTCCTTGTGGCATTTCTTCACTTCTCACTGAGGAAGCAGATAGCTTTGAACTGTGAATTGGTTAAAATGCAGTCAGTGCGTGTTCACCTTGGTCTCCTTTTAATGGATTAAATTTCTTATATTTCCATAGTCTTGGGTTGACTATATCAAAGTTTCAGAAATCTGTATCTGTAAACAGGCTTTGCTTTAGAAAACACATGTAAGATATCATAACTAGTTTGAGGTTCCAGAATGAAAATGTTGCTCGTTTTGCTTAATTGAAATCATCCTAATATAGTAAAATATTAACATCCTAACATAGTAAAATATTTTGGCTGCATATTGCAGAAGCAGTGAAAAGTAAATGTAATGCCCCTTTTTTGCATGCTGCACTTAATTCCAAATGTAATGTTCATTCAGATATCTTTTACGAACAGTCATGAAAGAGCAGTATCTCAAGTTATTTTAGAAGTTATTTAAAAATACCATGGGATTTGCTTCAACCTTTCCAAAAGTTACAGTTGCAACTATACAAATGAACTCAGTTTTGAGTGCAAGATACAAATTTCTCAGAAAAGTGTTTGTCTCCGTAATTCAGACTGGCCTAACTAAATTTTGGAAGAGAAAGTAACTTTATTTCTGTGGTGGCTTAGCCTTGGCTAGCAGCCAAACTCCCACCCAGCGGCTCGCCTGCTCATGACCCCTCACTCATGCCCCTTGGCGAGACAGTAGGGGAAACAGGAAGAATAAAGCTTGTTGGCTGGGCACGGACAGGGAGATTGCTTACCAATTGCTGTTGCGGGCAAAACGGACTCAACTTGGGGAAAATCAACCTAATTATTATCAATTTATTTAAATATTTAATGACTGATTTTGAGTAGTGGGAAACAAAAGGACAAACATCAAAACCACACCTTTTCTGCCCCCTTCCCCACACCCAGCTTCACTGCTTCACTCCTGGCGTCCCTGCTCCCTTTCCTTGATACCACCCCAGGTTACGCTCAGTCCCTTCGAGGACGCAATGAGTGGTGTCAGGCTGGGGGAGGGGGGCAGGGAATTACGGTCAGTACACAGCGGTTTCTCTCTGCTGCTCCCGTCTTCTTGCACCTTTCCATCTGCTCCACCATGGCCTCTTCCAGGGGCCGCAGGGGAATCTCTGCTCTGGCGCCTGGAGCACCTCCTCCCCCTCCTTCTCTGACCTTGGTGTCTGCAGGGCTGCTTCTCACACTTTTGTCCTCACTGCCGTGCTTCGTTTTGCCTTTTCTTAAATATGTTTTCACAGAGGCACCACAAGCTTGACTGATGGGCTCAGCTGTGTCCTGCAGTGGGTCCGTTGTGGTACCAGCTGTGCCCGGCACAGGGCAGCCCCTGGCATCTTCTCACAGCCGCCACCCCTGCAGCTCCCCCCTTGCCACAGGCACCCGGTACAACTTCAGATTGCTCCTTAGACTTTTTTAGCCTTAGAGATCAGGTGAAAGCTTGGCATAAAAAAGCCCAAATACATATGAAAGGAAAATAGTTACACCTTTCCATACTGCTTTGAGGAAAACTGAATGCCTCTTCTTATCACTGGTGGTGCTTTGAGGCTTGCTTGTGTTACCTGTTAATAGACCAATATGTGAGTAAGATTGACAAAATTGATACCAAGATGTGAAGGGTGACAGTTACTTGCAGGGTGGGTTTCTTTGGTACCCTGGTGAGTGTTAAAGATGATTCCTATTCCATCTCAGACAGATGTGCTGGTGTTCAAGCAATGTGTGCAATATTGCTTATGGATAACATAACATTGCAGTTGCAAATAGCATATCTATACCACTTTCTGTCTTAATTACAAGCTCTTGAGTATAATTTAATGTCTACATGGAATATATAGGGTTGTCTTCAGTCTTCCCCTTTGTGAGATTGGCTGAAATGGTGAAAAATAATTCACTAGCTTCAACTGAGATCTGTGTGGGGTTTGGTTTTGTTTTTCTGCCATTAGAATATTTTTCAATAGGCCAGTCTGAGAATGCTTTAATTTAATGTTGTCCGGAGAGGAACCTCCACCAGCTAGAAAGCAAATATACCTTTTTCATTAATTTTAAGGACAAGCAGTCATTTTAGACATATGTTGATGCTAAATGGGTAATGCAGGCTTACATGGTGACAACCTAAAGAGGCATTTCCTTGGACTATTTAGATTAGTTGCTAGACAAGCAGCTGATTTTAAAAATTATTTTACACTGATGCTTATAGAGGATCCTTGAGCAGTTTTCTCTCTCTCTTTCTCTCTCCTACTGCTTTACAACATCATTTAACTTTATAGTCTGTCACTGTGTACTGAGCAAGAGAATTAATTAGTTGCCATGTATCTCTCTATTTCCAGTTTATCTTCCTCAGAGACAAGCTCATCATCTTCCTCTCACTGAAAATAGATGAATGGTTTTATTGTCTGATAAAATATCAGACAATAAAGATTGAAAGAAAGATGAATTAAAGCAATATGTATTTTTGTACTGTGGGCAAAATGTCGCATTACAGGCTGTAGTGGCAAAGGCTTACCCCTTTTCCCATACTGTATGTAAGCGTTCTTTACCTTACATGCTTTATATAGTTTTCCCTCTGATATGTTTTTTCTTTCTTTTTTTTTCCCCTCTTTATGTGAAAGAGAAATATGTGGACTATTAGTGGAACTATAACCTTAGAAATTAATGATTTTTTTAAATATCCCAAATTTTTGAAATGCTTGCTGCGTCCCTATAAATAAGGCAGTCTTTTGCAGACTTCTGGACGATTATTATTTTGGGGGATAGGAGGGGAAGGCACAGGAGCAGGTTTGATGTTCTTGCGCTGCAGTGCTGGGCTCTGCTTGACTGGAGTTGCGTATTGGTAATGGGCTGGTGGTCAGTCCAGGAGGAGTGACAGCCCGCGTGCTATGGTTTTTGGTGCTAGACAGAAGATCAGTTACACGCTGAATAAGTTTGCTAGACAGAGATGCAAGAAATAAAAACTATCTTATTAAATATTTTATTTGGAGACTTAAACCAAATAGGAAGAGTAGCTTCGGTTTTGCTTCTTTGAATTTCCAGCGCGCATGGGGTCATTGTTAGATTAACTTTCAGGGTGGTTCTCTGTGCTCTCCAGGTCTGAGGTTTTTATCCTTAGACAAATACTTTCCTCTGTGAAATGATTGCTGTCTAGTTCAACCTCTCAACCTTTCCTTGAAAGCTGCAAGCGCGGTGTGCTCAGCATGTTGAGCGTACATTCGCTCTTGGGGCTTTCTCCAGTCTTCTGTTCTGATTATTACACCCTGACAGAAGCCAAGAGAACTGATGTCATCTAACGGTTTATTGTGAACACGGCTAGTCAAATTGGTTGTTGAGATGTCCCACCTAGGGGAGAACATCATTAGTCTTGAGTTCTGTTGATATAAATACGACTGTTTAGCTGCATAAACATGCCTATTCCTGGCAAGCAGATGTCTGGAATATAGAATAAATAGTTTTTGAGTATCCATGAGTTTTAAAACTGTTGTAATGTTTAGCTTCACTACATATAAATGAGACTCCTAACTCCCTTGGTCTAGCTCTTGATAGGCCACTAAAACTAATGGCAAAAACCAAAGTAGCGTAAGGAAATACATGGCTCAAGTCATCCTGAATTATGGAAGAAATAATTAGTTTTTGGCTCTCTAATTTTTGAAATTGGATACAGTATTGGTTTGTTTTTCTACTTAGTTCATAGCAAGTTTAAAGAAAAATTGACAAATTAGAGAGATTTCTCTCCGTTATTGGTTTGGTGGTTTTTTTGTGTGTCCTAGCTGTGAAGTTCAGATGGAGTTTAAAGTAGCAGTTTAGCACTAGCAACCACTGGGATGCTGGGTACCATTAACTTCCACTTTTTTTTTTTTAATTCACAAATGTTTTTAATGTAAGAACAATGTGACATGTAAAAAATTCAATATGTGAAGATGATGGCAAGAAAACAAAAATATTTATTCTAGGGAAGGGAGGATAATCTTTATTATAGTAAGGTGGCCATCGACTCTGAGTTCTTGGGTATGCTTTGGAAAGTAGGTTTCTGTTTAAATGCTTTTTCATCTGAAGTTACTTAACCTGGTGTGTTTTCTCAGTACCACGTTCTAGTTGCATTAGGATTCAGCAGTGTGCAGAACATACGATTAAAAAAACATTTCTTGCTAGCTGTGTGACTAGATATTGTTTAAGATGCAGTAATCAAAACAATAAAGATCTTAAGGTATCAACAAACGAAATGTAAGAGGGTAAAAGAGAGAAACCAAGTATTCATTCAGCAACCTTTTGTGCCCTAATGTGTTGCTTTCATGGCTTAAACCGTGCTGCCTTCCCACAAATCGATGTTTTTTACAATATTCAGTTAACACTTGGACGTGACCTTTCTATAACAAGTGTTTACAATATTGTTGTAAACATAGCACAAAAGTAGTTCTGACTGTTGCAGTATAGAGAACTTTTTCAGAATTCAGCATAATTTAGTGCAATTTTAGCATTTAATGAAGTGTGATTTTATCTTCTTAAAAAAAAAAGATTTGGTTTTCAATAGCCGCAAAAGTAGTTATGCTTCCTTTTTCTGGAAAACAAATCGGGTTTTGAACAAGATGGGAAACGGTTGATTTTTGTTAGCGATGAACAATATAGTTCTAGTGTGAAAAGTATATTTGCTCTTTGGGAGAGACTGATGAATCCAGCCTTAAGAAGGGCTTGCACATGCTCAACTTTCTTAGAAATTATATACTACCGAGTTCTGTTTCATTTCTTTGCTTCTACTTAAATTGACATAAGGAAACTGGTATAAACATTGCATTCAAATGTTTTAAAAATATTCATTACAATGTGTGTAGTTTTAAAGAAGTAATGCAAGTGGTCTTCATTTTTGTAATAGTATGCTGATAAAACTTTTAATATGTTTTAGTATTAACTGTTTTTATGTCAATACTATCATTTTGTCCCTTGTCTATGTGGCTTTTGTTGATCAAGATGATTCTGCTTCTGGCGGTAACCCACAAACCATGGGACTGGTAAGAATAAAACAGGTTTTTTTATTATATTACTTTGCCTTTTTCAAGTGTGAGAAATACTGTGTCTTGCACAGATTTGGAGAAAGGAATTACACTTAAGTAACAAGACAGCAAGCTTGTTTACTTCTCTTGCTTGTCAATACAATGAGTAACAACTTCTTTAAACTTGACATATGAGTTGTTTATCTTTGTATATAGAGATAGTTTGATTCTTTAACTCCCTTCTTTTTATATTCGTTGGTACTTATTTTATATTCATATGATGTTAGATTGCTACTGGGGGTGGGAATTAGTAGAAAAAGCCAAGCCAGAAGCAGTTGCTCTGAATTCAGGTGGCTTAAGTAATGGCAGACATGGCAGTCAATAATTAGATCCGTTGTCTCAAATGGGACATTTGTTTTCTGACTTGGTGAAAAGAGCGAAATAAAGTGCTATCAAATTGGAATTGCGCACTAACCCAAACTACAGAATAACAGAGTTCAGTTGTGTCTCATGGGAATGTGAAACTATACAAAATGGAAGACTGTGCAAGAGCAAAGCCATTAGCCTCAAGGATAATACCATAACTACATGCAGAAATGGAACATTTTTTATTTAAAAAAAAAAAAAAATCACCTTAATGCATTTTATAGTTGCAATTTATTGCCTGAAATTCTTCTTCAGAGCAATGCTTTGCAGTAAAAAATTTGTTTTCTCTTGTTCTGTTTCCTCTGATAGTTTCTACTGCTTTGATTTCAGAATGGTTTTCAACATAAATTGTTCCACAGTAGAATTTCTGTAACAAATGGTTGCAACTATGCAGTGAACTAGAAGTATTACTCTTAGTGCTTGTTATTACTATGAAGAAATGTGTTATTTTAATGCCTTAATATCAAAGATTGTATGTGGTGGGATAAGTGAAACATAAGGAATCGTTCTTCATTTGATCAACACTTCATACAAACCTTAGGTGCAAAGCTCACTCCTAGTGCTGACTGTTCTGAAACTCAAGCGGAGTGACAAGCATGTATTTCTTGATGTTGTTACACAAATCACCATAGCGGTTGCCTGTGTAGGCAATTTCAGCAAATGGGATCACCACAGAAAAGTAAAAAAAAACCCTAATGCTTAAAGAGAACATGAGTTATTTAAATGTGTATAGGTTTTTTATAGCCGTAAAGTATGGAATAGTACAGAACACTGTAGAGCTGCTGTTTGGTTTGCAGAAGTTTGGCAATTAATTTACATTAATTATAATTTGGCCTCAGAAAGATATTGAGGCCTCTGAATTTGCATGTCGTCTTTTTCACTTCTGTAGTTCAGGAATGAATCTAATGAATTCTTGAAAAATTCACTGTTGGAATCGGATAGCGCTTTTATCGGTGAGTGTATACCTCCCCTTAACCGCGTTATGAGTGTACAAACATGTCATTTAATCTAATGATGTGTCTCTAAAATGGTTATTACTGTTTTAAAAGTTGCAGTGGGTGTAGCTATGGTGATTGTTTTAAAGTATTAGAAAATTGTGCCTCCAAATTAAAACGCAGATCTTTACGTAATTGTACTGCAATCAGTTTGTCTAGGTCACACCTAAAATGAATGATGCTGCTCACTTGCCTTATACCACTTCACATCTTTTCAGGAGGAAGCATCTTTCCGTGCTCGTGCTCTGACTGGGATGTTAGCCTTGTCAAGGAGCTTTTTTTGACATCTTCCCAGCTTTGGATAAGGAAAAGCTTATACTTGTTCAGCAAATGTGTTACAATGGTAGAATATGCAATGCTCTCCTATTGTTCTGCAGCAAATAAAATAATTTATTAGCAAGCACAGCTTACAATTACAAACTGTCCGTAGTGAAATATAGAAGTGTTGGGCAGCCAGCGATTCTTTTCATTTTTATTCTCTTGTTTTACAAGCATGCTTGATTTTAAGTATGATTATATGGGTATAAAACAGTGATTCATACTCACTTTTCTGCTGTTCACACATTACTTTACATAACTTGCAACATCACACGTGTAAACGTCACTTCTTAATCATCTGAAGTAGATGATTTTTCATTTTCTTAAGATTTTTGTATAGAGGACCATGTCTCACATTGTCTTACGTCTCTTTATTCAACCTTTATATGCACGTATGTAAAGATGCTGTTTCAGATGTGTTTTGTTTCCAGTCACTAGAAATAATAAGGCTAGAACTTATCTTCTCTTTTTTGAAAAAAACCCAACCAGCTCAGGCCTCTACACGTTATTTTTCCATTAGCAGGCATTACAGTACCTTGAAATTCTCTTCAATCATCTATGGGAAATCATCTTACGAGGTTTTATTCTTTGCTGTAGGGGAGATGCAGTAGATTCCTGCAAGTGCTTTTTAATGAAACTAGATATGTTTCTATATACCGATGATTGCTATCTCTGGCTTTGGTTAAAAGCAGAATTCTTCATTTGAAATGTATTCAAGCTTATTCTGTTAACGTGCAAGTCCTGGAGTACAGGATATAACCCGGCATTGGGAAGGGCACACAGGATGGGGCCTTCAGGCTTGTTCAGCGCGTTTGGTACTCACTGTAGTCTGCAATACATTCTTCTTCAGGTTAGGAAATACTATTTATTATTTACGGGCCAAATGATGAAAGGATGCTTTATGAGAGCTCATCAGTCTAGAATCTGGCCAACTAGCCTGTCTCTAACAGTAGCCAGAACAGGCGCGTGGGGAAGAATATGAGGCGGAGGGCAGGCATGCAGCAATGCTGCGGACTATTCTTCCAGCCTCCAGTCACCTGTAGCTCAGAGGCTTCCTCAACCAAATGCCGTGTGTTTGCATTTAGTAAGTCGTGCTAAGCTGGGTCTTTAATAGGTTGTCTTTCATGAATCGGAATCAGCATTTTTGAATCCCTCTAATTGTTTACCATCAGCAGTATTGGGTGGATAAATTTCCACGCTATGCCTTGGGTGAAGTATCTCCTTTCATCTGTTCTGAGTCTGCCACCTGTGTAATGGGGTGCTGCTTGGTTTTATTCACCACTTTGACAAGGTTCGTGACATTTATAGTCCTCTCTCCTATTTCCTCCTTCTTCCCCTCCAGCTGATTCTTGCAGCTTAGTGAAGCGATGGAGTTAACTTATGATACTATTCACGCCCCTTTTTTTTTCTTTTTCTTCCCCCAGATCATTTATGACTCTGAAAAGCACATTCCCCAATACTGAGCCGTAGGCACTAACTAAAACTTTGTTACCCTTTGCATTATTCGGGCTTTATAAATAGCTATTGAAATTCTGAATATGACTCTGGTGACTTCCATCCCCGAAATGAAAAATAAAACCTCATTATCTGTGGGCCGCCTTCTCCGTGAATTGTGCTGCTCACATTGTCTGAGGGTCTTTTGTGAAATACTTGCGGTGTATTTTAGCAATGTTTTTCATTTCCTAAGAAAAGCGTAACACTACCCTCTATCTTCTGTTTTTTTGACACGGGTTTAAAATCTAACTCAATTTTATAATAGATGTCAGCATTACAAATGAATTCGTCTTCATCTCCTAGGTCTCAGAAATTTGAGGCAGTTAGGAATAAAGAGGTTTACTGATTTCTTTTTCCTTTTTTTTGCCTCACTTGAAACCCTAGAATTCATTAGTGTTAATGCAGTGATTTGAAAGCACGTCTGCGTAGCGGTCTGAATGATAGATGCTTAAAGGAACAGGTAGCATCTTACACTGATGAAACACTGCAGGTACAAATAAGTTTTTCTTTAGCTTGTACTTCATTTCTGTTTTGATAAATTCACATGATGAAACAATTTTTTGTATTCTGAGTAATAGCACTATTTTGAATATAATGAAGTTCAACTGATCTTGCAACTAGAATTCTGATAAGTGGATTGTTAGCCATATGCCATTTCAAAATTATGCTTTGATTTTTTTTACTTGAAACATTTGTGATGAGAGCATGAGTACCTTTGGTGAAACTGGGGGAGGGAAAAGAGGAGAGGGGAATAAAATTTTTATTTCTAGGGGAAAACCAACCGGGAATATGAAAGAATTTTTTAAGATATCTGTCTTTGTTTCACTGAGCTTCCTTGATGTCAATCAAATTTATTTTTCAAACCTAAGTATTTCAATTTTCAGCTACAATAATTGTTTAATTGTTACTTTTAACATTTCATTTGAAGATCTTTGAAACTCGTGAATGATATGAAATATTTCATTAAAATTCATTTTCAAATTGCTAGGAAATGAAAACCCATTCTTTCCACAGTTGTGGTTTATTTTTGATGTCACGGTATGTCATTTCAGACATGCTGCAGAATTGTTCAGTACTCTGAATTGTTCAGTACTCTTACTCTACGTAAGAGCGATCTCAATACGCACCTCAAGATATTCCTTGCCTTTGCTTGAAGTTCATCCCTTGCTGCTGTTGTGGTACCTTGTTGTTTTGTCTGCATCTGGGTTATCACTGGCTTCGTGCAAGATGTCCTAATGAATACATTGCTTTGATTCCTGTGATGAAATCAAGTACAATGTATTGGCTCATTTCAAAACATAAACAGGTTTGAACACTGTCTAGTATTTTGATTTCTTTGAAAATGATTTCACCTGTTTTTCCAGGTGCTAATGGGGAAACGTTTCCTGCCTTAGGAGAAGTTAATTTATCACCACAGCTTCCACCTTCTGCAAGGGAGAGGAGACGAATAAAGCAAAAAGCTTTGGAGTGTGCTGTATGTATGATAACTGGATTGGCTTAAGTATGAAGGTGGACCACAGATCTAACGCCA
Organism: Pygoscelis adeliae; assembly: GCF_000699105.1. Taxonomy (NCBI): domain Eukaryota; kingdom Metazoa; phylum Chordata; class Aves; order Sphenisciformes; family Spheniscidae; genus Pygoscelis; species Pygoscelis adeliae. The sequence goes on along the minus strand of NW_008824238.1, from coordinate 8,395,985 downwards.
GACAGTTCCTGTGGTTCCTTAGTGGCTAGATGATATGGATACTGAGAGTGTACGCGTATAGCTGTTTGCCCTTTTGAAAAGGATGCTATTTAACGGAAGGATTTGTGTGTTTGGGATTTTCTGCAGGAGGGTGTTCCACCGGGCCAGACACCGTTGCCGCAGCCTGACAGCTTTTCTTTGCGCTCGAGCTTCAGCCTCGATGTTGATCAGTTGAAAGGCAAGAATGAGGAGCGATTGCACAGACTGACTGAGCTCCAGCAGAAATCTGCTTACTTAGGTATGCTCTGTGTAGTAGAGATGATGCAGTGAATACTAAGTAATTACAATAAAGGAACAAATATTAATAGACTGCCTGTAGTTGAGCAGTGAGCAACTGGCTCAAACATAAGAATTATTTATAAAGCTCTGTAGCTGGTGCAAGAGGTTCCCCAGCAAACTTCAACACAGCTTTTTAGAGTAAGTTCAGAGGAGGGCAATAGGAAAAGATGCTCTAATTCCTGTCCGATCAGCCAGTCACGCTTGTCCTGTCTGTGCCGCTTTTAAAGTTCCGATGTGTCACTGCTAGCAGTAAGATGTGGATATCCAGCTGCGTAGCTGAAATGTTAGTGGAAAGAAATGAAACTCCTGACTGATGAATGTTGATGGGGTGCGAGTTTATTGGCATTCCTAGGAATCGGATGTCTGTGTCCAACCAGCGTGAAGATATGCCAAAAAATTGGGTATAAAGAAGTACTTCAATTTCTAGTTAATTTGGATTTTCTATTGGTTTGTTAACAGAAATGAACATTCAGTATTTAAGGTTGCCATCGATACCTCTTTCACTATACACGCACTTGCATTTATTAAGTACGTATGTCTTGTGACTGTATAATACATCAAACTCTGGGAGTTATCTCCGAGCTTCTCCATAGGCTGACTGCCTGATGTTGATCCACTTTGCCTGTGAGGTACCAATTATGGCAACCATTAATGGCCTTTAATTCCTCACATGGATTATGACCCAGTTGATACACTTTGTGCTAATGATTCTTTCATATGAGTCTGAAATCTCCCTTTTTTTGGGAGGCGGTTGCTATGCTGTCTAGGCAATTACAGTATCAGTATCCTTCTTACAAACTTAATGAGAGTGCAGATGCTGACAGTTTTTCTGATTCTGTTGCTATGGGTACTCTTACAAGCACTTCATCCTTTTTTGTTTGTTTTAACCATCTCACTGTGATTTTTAAGTCACTAAAAAAAAAACCCATTCATATTCATTCCTTCTATAATCTAAACAAATGCTTTACTAATTTGACTCCACCCGAACATTTTTGCTATGTGAACTTATTTTACTTCTCTGCTCTTGTTCTATCTCACCTCTTTTATAATTTCACCTCAGATTGCATGAACTACGCTTGTTATTTTGTTTGCCTTCTGTTTGCCGTGGTCTCCAGAGCGTCAGCCTTTAGATATATATAATTTGTGTGTGTATTTATATGTCTGTATGTAGCTTGTTCTTTGGAACACCTGGGGACCATCACTCATCCTTCGCATATGTGCCTCTTGGAAACGTTAACAAACAGATCCTTTTGCTCGGTGGTGGTCGTTAGGGCTGCGCTGCTGTTCCCTCCTTGTACTCAGTGACATTACCAAAAAAAAAAAGAATGACGCCAAGCGGTTTTATTCCTCTTCCCTAGCAGTTTGATAGAACCCTTGTGGCATCCTCTTGCTTTCCTAACAGCTAGGACTGTTATTTGTCCTCCACCCTCAGAGACACTGCTGGGAGAAAACAACTCTGTCAAACATGTAACTAAGGAACTCGAACTGGTTATCTTCCCTTTAAATGACCGGGAGATGGCAATTTACAGGCTTTGATAAATTTTAAGAGCTGATCCTGTTGGCACAGTCAGGAGGCTCTGTTCACAGCAGTTCGCTTTCCTTTATGGGACTGATGTGGGAACCCTAAAGCCACCCTAGAATTGTTTTCTTAACTGGAAAATTAGTGCATATTGGAGCCAGGCCTCCTCCTCTGTTTTCACCCATCCCAAAAAACCATTCCCATCAATGTAGACTTGGTGAGTACTTTGGGCGATGAGGTCTCTGCGAGCCAGCAGCTGCTTTCTGCAGCGGGCAACGTATGCATGTTCCTAACTGCGTAAACAAGAGCAGACTCGGATACAGAAGAGAGAATTCTCACAGCTTTGAGCACATGAGGTGTGCGGCTGAGACCCTGCTGTGTGTAAGAAGTTGCCTAAATTGCTTGAGACTTTTTAGGCATTCCTCTGTGCCTTTAAGTAAAGTAAAGGAATGCTGGTGCCTGCGATGACCTACAGCGGGCAGCAGCGCCGATTCCCGGTAAGCGCAGGCTGACAGAAGGCAAACACTAATACCCGCTCTGGGCGCTGAAGGAGTTTGTTCTCACCGGGGGGCAGGGTGTGCTGCAGTCAGTGTTTGTTTAGGGTGTGCTGCCGTCAAGTGTTCAGCGGGAGTCCAGGCACCACTCAATTTCTACATCATCGGTATTATTTCACGCAAAGGAAAGAGCTCTACTTACCCCCAGCCTCCAGATACAAACTGTGAATTATCAAGTGGCAACTCCGAAGAAAATTCTTTATATGTGGCCCAATTAAGAGCAGTTTTTTATGGCGTATACAAAGTGTTGAAATTCAGGATGAAGCAAAAGTTCTGTACTGTAGCTGAGCTGATGAGCAGTTACGGTAGTAACTGCTGCTCTAAAAGCAGCACCAAGTGAGTCTGACGTAGTGATGCGCACTATGATCTGATCATCTCTGACAAAACAGTTGTTCTTACCTCTGACTGCTGGAAGATCCAATGGCTTTGTCTGAAGGCAGTAATAGTTAAACTCGGGGAAATGCAGCCTTCTGGCCTGAAAGCCCACAGTTTGTCTGTCTCTAAACAAACACATTACCTTATTTTTATTGTTTCTAAATATCATATCTCTTAAAAAAGAGATGCAAAGAGATAGCAAAGAGAAAATTAATTTTCTTTAGGAATTGTTTTTCCTGCTGTGTACTGTTGTTAACCCCACAATAACTTACGTATGTAAAAACTGCGGGTTCCAACCCACAGGAGAGTTCATCTGACCCAGGATTTAAGAGACAAAGAGGTTCACTGCCACCCTTAAACCCAGCCGCAAGCACAGGAGGCGATGGGCCCCAGGGAGAGGGAGGTCTGTTTACACTTCTCATGTTACAGAGAAGCTGTCTTTTAACCAGACTGAGAAGGCTTGGAGGATGCTCAGATCACCGTCTGTGTGATGTGACAGAACTACTGGATTCACTGCCAAGTTCCTTTTGAACACGAAGTATTTGGCATTTTGTTTTAGAACCCGCATCCCGCCGCCTTAGGCACTAAGAGGAAAAAGTGCGCCTTCGTGCCCCACATACGTGGGATTGCGCCGTTTCTGTCCTTCCCTTCACGTCTGCGCACCTGGCTGCTGCTTCTGCAGGACTTGGGTTCTCACACCCGTGCTTAGACCATCAGCTTTCAAGTTTTAATGAGAAGCTTCAGAGAAGCTTTGGTTTAAAATCAGATTTTAAAAAGTCATCACTTTTTTCCAGAACGAAAACCCTGAAGTTTGGAAAAATCATCCAAATACTTAAATTACATGACACTTACAAACTGCTTAAGTATTTCATCACTGAAGACTATACAATTCTGTTAGATTTTACTGGAATTAGTATGTTTCTGCAAAAATTTTGTGGGTTTTTTTTTTCCTCATCCAGAGTCTTCAAACATTTCTCTGCCCAGCTTAAAAAAAAAAACCAACAAACCAGAACGTCCTCATTTACATGACTCACCTTTAAAGAGGAAAACATTGCTATTTTCGGTTGTTTTGCATTATTTTTTGGTTTATGTATGTAAAAATTATATGTTGTGAATCAAAAAAGATGAACAGCACAGAGAAATTATACATTTATATCCTTTTATATTTATATATATAATAAAAATTTATGTTGTTTGGTAATTTGCACTAAAAACTATGTTTAAAGTATTAGGTATGTATGATTGCCAACTGAATCAAAGTAATAGTAGAGTTCAGAGCGATAATGACCCCAAGTTCAAAGGCAAGGCTGTTTTGGTTTTTCGAGTTTTTTTGGGTGTGGTTTGTTTCGTGGCTGGAAGATGACGACTGACTTACCCAATATGCATTTCAGAAAGACATTGCGTTAACGTTATTTGCTACGCTGGACTGTGACGTACAGACTTGCTAGCATTTGCACTGTTTACCAGCGTTAAAATAATTCTTCCCGAGTTCTCTCCCGAGTAAGAGACTGTCTATACTTAGACATAACACTGTAATTTAATGGCCTTATTTTTATATGCATTTTCTATGCATATATGCGCTGACAGATTGGACTCGTGGCTATAATGGGAGGCTTCGGGAAAGCAAGAACCTTCTACCAAGCCCACCTGAGGTTGCCTGTATTGCCCCCTTGCTGATCTGGCAGGGGGAAGAGCTGTTGGCACTGGACGTCAAGGACTTGGGAGCCTAGCTGTGGACTCTCGATGGGCCCAGTTCCCCAGAACATCAAAAATCTGTGTTAAGTAGAAACAGAATGTAATTTGAAAGCATTATTTATGCATTTATTGCAGACAAATAAGCCTGTTCAATATACCAAAATGTTGTGGTAAGATGCGATAAGCTTTTTGTCCCCTTTAACATACGTACATTGCTCCCCTCTCTCAGGCGATACCATTTCCTTAGGAGAAGCGGATGACCTTTTGAAGCACGCTCCACCTAACGCTGGCAGACGGCCCAGTTCTGTTGACACGGTTGCAACAGAGCCCTGGCTGCGACCAGGAACTTCGGAGACGCTCCAAAGGCTCATGGCTGAACAGTCGAGCCCAGCAAAGCTTTCACCCGAAAACACGCTACCGCTTAGTTGGCAGGGCCTCTCCACCGCGCACGGCTGACTCGAGCCCCCGCGTGAACCAGCTGTGCCTTGCAGCAGAGGAGGGACCCGTCAGCACTACTGCACTTTCCAGGGCCTCTTGTAGGGATAGTTCTCTTCCGTGTGCATAGCGCGGGGCTGTATGTACAGTTTAAAATAGCAATAATAAAGTCACAGAAGCTGCAGTGTGATGGAGATGTAGAGCAGGGACGTTTTACGTTACATGGCGTGGGAAGCGGAGGAATAGCTTGGTGGGTTTTTGCACTTTTTATGCAGATTTCAGCCTCAGCGCTGGACTTGCCACAAAAACAGAGTGGGGGGGGTGCGTGTGTGTGAATTTGATATTAAATCAAAGTTAGTTTTTAGCTTTGTTTATAGCCAAACTCCAAAACTGTCTGGAAATAGAGTAACTCAACAGCAGAGGTGCATTTTAAGCTTTTACCGAAAGAGTGAGTACCTTGGAGAAGGGCACTTGCTTTTCATACAGCGATGAGTGCTGTCCTGCATGAAAGCTCAGCAAACCGTTTCATGGAAAAATGGCTATTAGCAATGTATCTTATGTTCCCTAACCTGTTATGTGCTGGAAATACAGATATTGTTGCATATATTTAATTTATGGTTCTGATTTAAGAGTTAATAAATTATTTTGTTACTAAAAACGTGAAAGCAGGCTTCAATTTTCTTAATTTATCATTTGCTTCAGCTTACCTCTGTTCATGAACAAATGAGAACGTTAAGGCTGTCTGGAAAAGTGAATAAAAGCACAGAGCTTTTAGGACGTGTAGATGAAAGCCACGATTTTAGGAGTTGAGTGAACTGAAACACCGAGGTGAAGCAAGGGCAAGGCTGTGACTTTCCTCTTGGTTAGGAATTCCCACCCAGAGGGCCAAAGCTTGACCAGCAGGGAAAAACAAACGATGAAACCCATTTGTAAAAATGTCTTTGTTTTTACTAAAATGCCACCTTCAAGCTTCTGTCTACCTGCTTGAAGGCCACGGCCGTTCTGTGATGACGGCAGGCGAAAGATGTATGTCAACACTGTGTTGCGCTTAACTTCGTCATGGGTTCCCAGAGAGGAAGTGCCAAATCAACTAATTCTTACCATGAGTTTCTGGAATAGAAGCATAAAGTTAGTGTTATCCTAAAAAGCCAGCCTCATCTGACTGCAAGAACTTCGTAAATGTGACTGACCATCACAGGCTGGCTTTCGTTTCCTCCAGATCCCCCCTTGAAGTTGCTTCCTTCACCTCTGCGGTGACCTGAAACCACTGAACTTACTTTAACCTCACCGCTCAACAGCATTTAGGACGGTGAATTACACTCTCCCTTACAGCTGTCCCCCCTTTGGCATGCAGCCTGCTCTTCAGGACTCCTGGTCCTTCACGCCTTTCCTTTCCAAATCTTTCCTTCAGCTTTCTCTGCGTATCCAAAGCTCAGGTGTGGGCAGGGTGTTTCTGCCTGCCTTCCTAAATTTTTTTTTTTTTTTTTTTGTCACGACAGTCTCATCTGCAAAATAAATGCAGCTGCAATCCACAGTCCTGAGCTCAAAGCTGAGATGACTAAAACAGAACCCATTTCCTGCCCCCGACCCTGCTTTTCTGATAATTGTAGACGTGAGCGTTTAGAGCGCTGCAAGTTGAACGCGATACCCCGAGTACAGCTAGTGCAGTTCTGGCACTGCAAGAACTAAAGAGAGGTACAGAAACGAGTAATGACGACAGAGGAGTTCAGCTTCCAATGAACCAAGACTAAACCGCTATTAGGCCTTTTCCACGTAAGCAATAAATAAGGTAAGGCATGAGAAAGTCACACTGTGAAAGAAGTCATTGCTAAATAGGAGTACACAACAGAACAATGGAGCAGAAAGGTTTAAAGCAAACAAAAAGCAACCCAAACGACCAAACTTTTTAGATATAGTCCATTGCACTCACTGCCACTGAATGCCAAATCCTGAACAGAGACATTTAGAAAGGAATCGGGCAGACACATGGGTAACAGATACGTAACTGGCTGTTAAAACAGCGCTCGGGGTAACAGTGCCAGGAACGCCTTGATAGCGGTACCGGGAACACTGCTTGCCACAGGCGTGGGGGAGAGTACGACATCAACAGGGATGGGACGCATTATACTTACTCCAAGAATTATTGCTGATCCCTGCCAAACAGACAAGACCTCAGGTCTGGCCTAGTACAGCGGTTTAAGATTCAAACGTTACACAGCAAACTGAAAAAAGAAAATACAGCCCAAGAGGAAAGGCCGTGCAATTACAAATAATTAAAATAACCTCAATTCTCCCCCTTCTGACTTTGATAAACACAATTTGGTTTTGCTCCACCCCAATTAACATTATGAGAGAACTCCTAGTCACCGGTCATGCCTTTCAGTTCCCTTCACTGGCTTTTCCAGAGCTACTTCAGTGAACTGCTTACGCTTATTTTTGGAGCCTGCTGTGAACGGCTACAGGGAGATTCGTTCCCTCTCCCAGATCAGGCTCCCTCATCCACTTTTTCAGTCTTCACGCTTCTCTCCTTTGCTAGTCCTGAGTTCTGTGAGAACACATTGGAGAACAACTCAGTTCCACTTTTACTCACAAAATCAAAGGTGCTGACAAGGCTTAGCTGGCTGATGCATTCCGAGTCAGCAGTCAGATGAGCCGTAATCCCAGCCTTTCCCCCCCATCCACCCTTATTCCATAGTCTGTTCCCCATTAATATTTTAATCCCCAGAAAGCAAAACGCAGTATCCGAATTTCTATCTGTGCAGCACTACAGGGTTCATTTGACTAGTCCACCTACAAGCACTTCTATTCTCCCCCCCCCCCTTTTTTTTTAACTTACCATTCTTTTTTACCCTGTATTTGCCTAACAGCAAGACGACACTTCCTAGTCAACCAAAGGGCACCCACATTTCTGCCCCGGAGGGCTGGGGTTTGTTCCTTTGACACGAGAGCATGAGAGGCAAAGGAAACTGTAAAACAAGTAGCTGTGGATTAGACTGGTTTTGATTGCACTGATGAAAGAGTTCAAAAACTTTATTGACCTATAACCTGATTAGAATATGCCAGATGAGAACCAAATATTGTACAGAAAGTTGTACAGAATTTTTTTTTACATAGAAAACTTTACATATCTGTACCATATACATTTTGTCCATCTGAAAAAAATTTCTACATCCATTGTAATACAGAATGCTTGACAATCTTGTCTTTTAACCATCAGAGCACAATTCACAGTATGAATACATTTCCAATAAATTCAACCATCCCCAAACCATGCCAGATTTGTTACTTGAATATATTCAACATTAAATTCTGTACATAAGAGTGAAATCTACATCAAACAAAAAACATCTGACAGCAGACACAACCTAGACTTGTTTGCAGTGATTCAAGTTCCAGTCCTTGAAGGATCATCATTTCAATGGCTCGTTACATTTAAAAGCCCTAAAACAAGTATATTACAGGTAGTTATGTCAGTCGTGATATTTCTACCTCTGTTCTTGACAAAAGTCAGCAACACTAACTTCTGGGCTACAACGAAACCAAAAAAAGAAAAAAAGAAAAAAGAAAAAAAAAAAAAAGAAAAAAATCACAACCCCAAAAATAAACCCAAACTTCTAGTGCATTTGGTAAACAATGAAAAAAAAGAAAAAAAAAAAAAAAAAAAAAAAAAAAAAAGAAAAAAATCACAACCCCAAAAATAAACCCAAACTTCTAGTGCATTTGGTAAACAATGAAGTGTTATGGGTTTTCAGCAAATCAATAATACAGAAATAAAACAATTCAGGAAGAACTGTATAGTGTTAAAGAGTTTATATTACAGACCTGCATCTCTGTACATTTTTCACAGAAGGATGATTACCAATGTCTCAGACAGCCTGAGTGTGCAAAAATCTTAGAATAAGAATATCAGACATAGTTGCTAAATATCTTTTACCATGAACAATAATCTCCATTTTCTTTTCACTATAAACATTTTATCCTTCAAAATACAGCCCTCCTGAGTTGTACTTCTTGCAGAAGCTCAAACCTTTACATATATAGTTCTTTGGGTACATTTTACTTTCACACCCGCCATAAACATCTGTTGCTATACGCTGTCTAGGACAGTAAAGGATATTGCAGCCCACGCTGACAAGAGGACTGTGCTAAAAACTGGCTCCGTGCTCAGCATGAGCCAGGTAAGAGAAACCGATAATCCATCAGGAAATACAGGGACTGAAGTGTTGCAAGCCTTAATTACAGTTGTAAGCATCTGTACCGTTAAACCCTCAGATACACACGGCCGTACAAAGACACCATTTTTATGGATATCCAGACAGAATGGCTCAGCTACCTGGTCCGTTCATTTAGCTGAGGAGTATAAACTTTCCAACGGAGCAATGCTCAGTCACTACCTGCTACTGCTTGCTTATTCCAGACTCTTGTTCTGGTGGTTGGGATATTTGGAAAACCACACCAATCCGCAGGAAAAACCTTCGTAGAACAGCTCGAAGTTCAGGAATAAGGTCAAACTGCATAATTTCACACAACAGAGGATAGTAGAATGAGGCATGAGCCTTGAACTGAGGAGAAAACAAACGGAAGAAATTACGCTATTGTGCATCAATACACCTCAGGAAGCGTGTTGCAAGCGAAGAATTTTAAACGCTCTCCCAAGTCAAGGGGAGAAGCCCACAAAGGGACAAGCAGAAACATCTTTATAACTGAAGCCAGCAGTGCTAGAATAAGGCTAAGACAGCTGTGATGTACTCTGACAGACGCTTGCTAGCTACACACAGCTCCTTGCTAATGTTCATTCTTCAAGAGGAAGAATTTCTCTATTATCAGTTAAGTTTTTTGTTGTAGTTGGCCCCTTTCACCTTATACTTCAGCCACGTTCTGTTAGAAATAGAGGGAGATCTAAATATGAATTTATTTACTGCAGAATTGCTTTGGAGAAGGTCAAGGTGATGTACATGTAGCAGTGGAAGCAGAAATGGGAGTTACTTCTTTGAATAAAATATCAGCCGCTAATCCTCTTCCTCAGCAGGAGAGGGGTAAAAGCAACTTCACACACATTTCTAGAGGATTTTAGCATCTTTTACATTTTCTCAGATGCATTTTGTTTTATCGCTCACTGCACCCTCACTCTGCGTTACTACTGTCAGTATCTGTCAAGTGCAGCTTCAACGTACACTCCCCCAACAAAGAGCATCTACAGAGCAGCAGGAGCTTGTAAGGTCAAGTATGTAACTGTGCGTGAAGAACCCGTCAGGAACTACTACTTACCTGTAAATGTGGTCTTAAATGCCATTCCAAACAGTTACTTACCCTTTCATCGCTTATCTTCAGGACTTTAGTCAAAAATAAGAGCAATAGATTAGTCCAGGCTTCCCGATGACTTTCTGATGTAAGAGTGAGGAAATAACTCAGAGCCTCACTGCAGACGCTGGAGAGGGAAGACACAGAAACTAGTCACTAACATTTTGTTTTGAGCTCTACGGCAGAGAAGGAGCTTTGGCTTTGCAACTATACCAGCGTAGAGCCCTGGTGTAAAACAGCATCATTTTAGGAAAGCTATTGTAAGCCTGAATAGTAATAGAAAGCAGTGATTTTGTTCAACTCAAAACCAAAGTCCTAGGACTTCAGTATTGAATATGCTGACAAAACACGATCGCGCTGTTTGTGCATATATTTAAAGTGTATTGAGTGCTCTTTGAGAGGTATTAAAATGCATGTGACAAAATGATATACAGACTTTAAAAATTAATCTCATGCTGATGTAACCAGGTAGTTTTCGGCTCTGCTCCCCGGTGTATAAACCTTAAAATACTTTCACTGTGTTGCTGCCGTGGTTTTAAGCCCTCTGTTACTCGAACACTTGCTTGAACAACTTTGTAAACTAAAAACATTCAGGTGAACCTTAGTATACACAGTAATGAATAACCAAAAAGCCAAAAGCTTCTGCATGCCCATAGGCTCCTCAAAAGCCCAATGCTCATTTCTGCAGATGAGAACAAACAGCATTAAGTTCCCTAAAATAGCTAAGGTTACTGAAAGAAAAAAGCAGGGTTTAGGTGATAGCTGCTTTTCTTTTTTAAGAGAAGCTGTAACAATCCCCCACCTACCCCCATGCTACAAAAAAAGAAGGTGACAAAACCTTTGTTCTCTCCTGCAAAACATGCAATGAGAACAAAAAGCGGCAGCACGAGTAGCTGGAGGCACAGCACTCTCCACACAACATAAAAACTCCCAGTATTAGCTGTGACCACCACCACCGTACTGTTAGCTCTAGGAAGTTTACTGCAAACAGAGGAGGTCTATCCTTCTAAATAAAAATAAACATTCTTTAACATCAGAAATAACATCAACAGGTTCAGCTACATGGACCTTACTTCAGTAGTCTTTGCTGGACTTCCTCCCATGCACTGGTACGGCTTTCATCCATGTACATACGGAACAGAATGCGCAACCCACAGGCAAGACTACTGGTCTCCTGTTTCAGAAGATTAGGCTTTGATTTGCCTTTGAAACCTAGAGAAATTCCAAGCATCCATTTAGGTTTTTGTTTCATCTGACATTTTGCCTTGTAGTCACTCACTTCTCCTTCTAAGCATCTTCTGCACGCAGAGAGTTAGAAGAACCACCTTACGTAATTAATTTCTCACGACATTTAGTACAATTGAGTACTGCTAAAAATTAACCTATGTATATACACCATAATTGTGTTTGATACCCATTTTTATACAAGCTTCCAAGTAGATGTGAAACCTGGCTGTATGATAAAAGTGCATTCTAACCACCTGAACAACGGACCATTTTGTCTCAATCATATAGGTACAGTGTGTACTGTTTTATCGCTTGTTTTTAAGAAAAATGTCTACAATACTGTTTCCAAAGCTGTTACTGTATAATTAAACTCAGCTTGCTAGTGGAGGTCCACACTAGCACAAAAAGCATACCCATAAATATTAATACTACCTCACTCAAGCTGAAGTGGTTCTGTGTATGCATATGTCAATGCACAAAACAGCTTGCTGCATAGTCGCAGTATGCATTGCCATTAAAAATATTGTTGTAGCTAACTTTGGTGCCAGGAACAGATTAAACACAATGCTACGGAGAGTCCATTTTCCATCTGTTTCAACAAATGACGTATTTCACTTATACACTGGGAGGTAAAACAGCTCCCCTAACAAGTTTTGGGGTTTTGAGCCTGCAGCTTCCAAGCATGGGACTCACACCTACAGCCAGGGATCAGCTTGGCAGCTGTAACCCAGTGAAACCTTAAATTTTAGGAAATCGGAAAGATATTTGCACCTGCACAGATGAGGTCTCCTGCTCTTAGGGATTCTAGGGTTATAAAGTTACAGCCTGATATTCAATTTTACATTCAGCATCAAAGTACTTTTGACCTATTTTTGGGTCAGTTCAAAACACAGTAACACATTGTCGCAGAATATTTCTCCAAGGTGACTGACTCACCTGCTTTCCAGAGAGCAGTTCTTTGTTCATTGTTTGAATTAAATGCTTTAGCAAATCTGTGAGATTCCAGCAGACAATCGAGAAGTTTGAAAAGCTGCTGTGATGTTAGAAAACGATACATCCCTTGATCTTGCGTATCCACACGGACATCGAAGTCTACTGCATCTCTCTATTAAAAAGAAAGAAAAAAAAAACAAAACAAAAAAAAGAGATTTCAAGTAAAAATTCACAATTGTCTTCAGCAAGCTCCTGTGATAACTCAATCCCACCCTGTTTCAAGTTTTTAAACTTAAAACTGTATTAAAAGTTGTATCCACATCCCAAGAAAGTCAATCCCTTTGAACAAGACACGTTTTAATCTCCACAGTGTGCTGCCCCAGCACAGCAAATGTAATTTAATGCAAGATGTAAAAGATCTCAACGGGCTGCGGGAAGTTCTCAAGCGCTTCTAAAAACTGTAAATTAGAAGATGTTACAGGAGTTTATGAAACTTTATCCACTAGAGAAAAAGCTGTTAAAAAGAGAGATACCTATCAGTTCTACTTACTTGTGCTGCCGCTAGATTCTCTGCATCCTCTTTTTTGCTAGTTGCTGGGAAGAACACTATATTGTCGATAGTCTGAATGAGTTCCAGTTGTACAACACATTTGATCAAAAGAGCAGCAAATAACTTCTGTTCTGGAAATTCTTTAAAGGAAAGGAAAAGAAAATTGCTTGTTAACTAAAGGACTGCACTACTTTTTTCTTTTTTGAGCTATTCTGGGGGTAAGCTGAAGAAGAGCTTAACTTCAAGCACATTCATGAACCAAACCTGGAAACCACCCATCTGAATTACTCTTCTAAAGCCAGGACTGATCACCATGTTAACTATCGGCAGGTTTTAAAAAACTATTTCCTAACTTTAAAGTCACCTGCCACATATTGGACAAATATTCCACGTTACCTAAAAATCACCAACATTAGTGTTCTTGTTGTTAGCATCAGTGCAACGGCAAGAACCAGAGGCTGAGACTGCCGACAGGCAGAGGAGGCTTAGGATAGCACTGATATCACTGATGCTTGTTTGTACTTGTGGCAAGTACTAATACCACCAAGACATGAGCATTTTAAGCCCCAACACACAACTTTGCACAAGTATCTTCAGGGTTTGATATACTCTCTTCAAATCAGTCTAAATATGCTTCCCCCCCACCCTGCCCCGCCCCCCAGCTATTGCTTCTGTTGCATTCTGCACAGAAAGAACCTTGCTCTTAAGAAAAAAACCAACCACCTCATTTACATAGCATTATAAGGAGAATACTATTTTTAATATTTCGCTTTGGGTAAAAAGCCTGCAAGTTAGCAGCTGAACTCTAGATTTTTAAAGCACAGGTCAAAAATGCAGACCCACAAGAGGCCAACAGAATTCTGTCATACTAAATGAAGACAAAAATTTAACCAATGTAGTTTTCTTCACATCACGTTTCTAAAGTTATAGCTGGGGCTATAACTAAAGATATCAAACATCTGCTAACTACTACTCTTAACAGATATAAAATGCCAAATCACTACAAAACACGCACTTGCTGTTGGCCTGGTTTTACTCATTTCTTCACCTACTGTGGACCCTGCGCTGGGTTGATATGGGCGTCCATCTGAAGATCTAGGCTGAATAGAATCATGAATATCTACTGACTTCTGTGAGATTGTATCCTGAAAAGAAAGCCAAAAAAAAAAAAATTAACTTACAGAAAACTTCTGCGAGCTAATCATCAATACTGTTGTGCTCTTCATAGCTTAAGACATTTGCTGTTTCAACACTGCACTTTTTCATTCACTTTAGTCATATTTGATATTAGCATTCAAGAAATCTGTACTAAAAAGATGACCTACTAAGAAAGAATTGAAAATTTAACAAGCAAGAAATATTTAATTACACAGCAAAGTCAATGAGTAGTATTTTGCACATAGGTTTTTTGTATGCCATCCAAGCATTCAGTATCTCACCCAACAGTTTGACTTTTACCAGATTAAGCAATCAAGGTTTGCTGCAAGGTTCCAATACGATATCTAGGAAATGCAGTATCTACCTTGATCTACAATAAAAACCTCTAATAGCTTCTGTGAGAATTTGTATTCCTTTTATAATAGGTGAAAATGCAAAACACACAGATCTTAAATGACAAGTCCAAACAACATGAGGTGTCACCAAACTTTAATCTTTACTTGCCTTTTCTCCCTTGAATGTTCTGAAGTGTAAACTCCTACTAACGTTTGTAGGTGCTACAGGAATTTACCACAGTAAAATGATGAAGGAGGAAAATACACGCATATCAAGAAAATGCTCTAATTTAAAATCCTTTTGCCAGAGAGCTGCTTCAGCAGACTTCTGCAATGTGTTCTGATTCTCCATGTGGTATTGTGTTATCTTGTGAGCTAGAACTCAATGGCTTTGGAGGATGAGTTGTTGGGATTTTATTTTTTAATAAATATCTTTCTTCTTGATCAGTTGAATGTAAAGTATTAATATCAATGGCAATACCTATTGTTTTCATTTCAGAAAGCATTCATTGAAAGAGGGAAATGTAATTAATAACAAAATATATTATCATTAACTGCAAAGCAGTTATATGTAGCGATTACTGCCCCTTTCAATAACCCAGCATTTCTATTGGCATTTGTTCAGTAAGTGCCACTGTAGACTATATGTTAATTCCCTGCATTGTGGTGTTAGCAAGATTTAAATCTACACATAGAGTTCCTATAAAGAACATACCAACTTCTCATACCAGTAAATAACCAAGGTTTTAATCTCTATTAAGTATAAATATACTTTTAATAGCTATTATGTCCACAGATAGTAGAACGCCTCATTATATTTGAACTACCTGAAGAAAAATTACATGGAAATATCTAAAGCATGCGAAAATTCTATCCTACCAAAAGAAAGGATCCAAAATATATCTCCTTTAACACTATTTATTATACAAATACTGTTAATTTTGAAGTTGTAGAGTGTCTTTTTACACTGAAGATAAAAAAGATTTTTGAAAACATTCATGTTAAACTATTTCAAAGAGAAAAGATCTTTCAATTTGTTAATGACTAAAACATTTAATATATTTGCCATTTTTGCATGCTATTATATTTGACATAAATGGATCAAAAACATAGCCAACGTTCAGATCAAACGTTTTCTACATCAAACCACTACAAATGACTCAAGATATAGCAAGCACATTCAGTCACATGGATGTAAAATACCTGTATAATGAGAACTGGCCATCACAAACATTTACACTCTGTTGTAAGTAAATTATGTTAACGCTCCATAAAGATAAATGGAGGGAGTCGGTCTCTCTTAGTAGAACTCATTTGGTACCATATCCTTGAACGATTTTTATCAAATGCTTCATTAATCTATAAAGAACTTCATGCAGCAATCTTGTGAGAATGTCCAAAAACTAAACTAATTCTTATCAGTAAAGTAGCTACAGGGCTGCCACTTGTAAGCAAATCCAAATTTTACATCTGTTTATTCAATCAGTGCTAAGATATCTGATGGTTATACATATTTTCTATTTTAAACACCAGTGTTTAAGTTCTTATTACCAGAGAAAATTTGAAGGAAAAAAAAGTCAATCTAACTGGCAATCTTGCCACCTCCAGCATTTTGTCATCATGCCAATATATCAAAGAGAATATTGAGCAAAATGAAACAAAAACCACGCCCCAAACCAGAAAACAACTCAAACCCTAAATACAGTATTACAGAGACCTACCAGACACAGGACATTACCTAAAACATATACAGATAATGACCTACAGCCAACTTCTGGAAGCCAACTTTGCTGCAAACAAATACATACTTCTCTTTCTCAATTGATTCCTTGCCATTTTTAAGCATTAAATAGCACTTTATCTGGAAAAAAACTTTTTCAAGTAAATCACAATTGAAAAATGGGTTTAAACTAAGTATACTTTTCACTTATTCTACATCACAGCACATTTGTACCAAACTCTTGCAAGTGTTTAGAATATTTTTTATTTCAGCAGCTTACCAGTTTTTCTTTTGCATCAGAGGGAGATCCAGAGCCAAACTCCCCACTGACTGGTCGCCAAGTCAGAAGCCTTGAAAACACAAAACCAGTACCAAATTTAGTAAGTTTGAAATACAAACCAGAACCGATGTTCTGTCTGCTTCAATATGGTGGGTATTTTGTTTGTTTTAATTTAAATTAATGGAAGCCAAACATGAAAAGAGTCGGATATAGATACTTCCATAAATTAATAAACTAATTTCACTTTTAAGTACACATTTTATTCTTTCACACATACTGAAATATTTAAGTATTGTGGTTTTTGAACGTCAACGTTTCTGCCAACTGCCTTGGACAGACAACTGGATTATGTGGAGGTGGATTAATTTTTCTCAGGAATACTGGATTTGGCTTTAGGCAGTGCTCTAGTGCCATTAGTGGGCCTTGTCCTCTCACACTGCCTTAAGCTTTACCTGCAATAAGGAATGAACCTACCCCAGGACAAATCAGCATGAATGTCTGGAGATGTTTTGCATTCTCTGTCTGGGATATGTTCCAGCATTGTGGTTCTACTTCCACTTAGGATTCATTGCCGTTACGACGTACCAAGTCACTCACAATACTCCTGATCTCTTCCCTGCTGTTTTCCTATAGCACGTTGCTGTCTTGAGGATCTTCGCCTTAAGCACTAAAAAATTTCTACATTAACTGTAACTTACTGAGGCTGCCTGTGCCTGCCAAGAATTGAGGGAAATTGGATTAAATAACCTAAGTGGTCCCATCATCTCTTGTTCTATCAGATCTATTGCTACAAAGTAAGATGAAAGTTATTTGTCATTGTTATGATCTCAAACTATTTAGCCTCAATCTGTGTGAGGCAATACCTGATGAACATTTGTGTCTGCGTATCCTAAGTGAGATCTTTCCCATTGCGTTAAGGATCCTAAACTCACATTCACTGATCTCCATACGACTAAAGACCATATAACTAAAAAGACAAACTGGAGATAAGAAAAGATAAAATCTTGAGGCATGTAATAAGACAACAAATAAAGCAGAGCAGAGAACTGAATTGATTCTTGAAAGCTGTCAGGACACAAATCGCAGATTATTCTGGATTAGAGGTTGTTAAATACAGTGTAATTTATTTTGGGCTATAAAGTCTTCAACTTCCATCTGCCAAAGGAGGTTTTGGAATAATGAGCCATTATGAGCCAGTAGAGGCCGGATCATTGTAATATGTGCAAGGAACCTATTCCAACTCTTGAATTTCCCAAGAACAAGAGGGCATTCACCCTGGCTTTCTCAGTGCCAGTGAGCCCAGACTTGCTCTCATGAAGCTTCAGAAAATTTCAATTAAAAAAAATTATAAACAGAATAGAAATTAAATAAAAAGAAGAATCAAAGAAACTATTAAAATGAGCTAACGAAGTATGGGCTGGATGAGCAAACAGTGAGGTGGATTGAAACCTGGCTGAACAGCCGAGCCAAGAGGGTGGTGATCAGGGGTATAAAGTCTAGTCGGAGGCCAGTAAACTAGTGCTGTACCCCAGGGGACAATACTGGGTCCAATTCTGTTCAACACCTTCATTAATGATCTGGATGATGGGGCAGAGCAGACCCTCAGCAAGTTTGCTGATAACACAAAACAGGAAGGAGTGGCTGATACACCAGAGAGTTATGCTGCCATCCAGAGGGAGCTTGACAGGTTGGAGAAATGGGCTGATGGGAACCTCATGCAGTTCAACAAGGAGAAGTCCAAAGTTCTTCACCTGGAGAGGAACAACCCCATGCACCAGTACATGCTGGGTGCCACCCAGCTGGAAAGCAGCTTGGCAGAGAAGGCCCTGGGGGTCCTGGTGGACACCAGGTTGGGCATGAGTCAGTAATGTGCCCTTGCTGCAAAGAAGGCAAATGGTATCCTGGGCTGCATTAGGAGAGTTGCCAGCAGGTGGAGGGAGGTGATCCTCCCCCTCTACTCAGCACCGTGTCCAGTCCTGGGCTCCCCAGCATAAGAGAGACACAGACATATTGGAGAGAGTCCAGCAAAAGGCCATGAAGATGATGAAGGGACTGGAGCATCTCTCCTATGAGGAAAGGCTGAGAGAGCTGGGACTGTTCAGCCTGGAGAAGAGAAGGCTTAGGGGGGGATCTCATCAATGTATATAAATACCTGAAGGGAGGATGCAAAGAGGACAGAGCCAGGCTCTTCCCAGTGGTGCCCAGTGACAGCAGGAGGTTCCCTCTGAACATCAGGAGACACTTTTTCACTGTGAGGGTGACCGAGCACTGGCACAGGTTGCCCAGGGAGGCTGTGGAGTCACCATCCTTGGAGATACTCAAAAGCCAGGACATGGTCCTGGGGAAACTGCTCTAGGTGGCCATACTTGATCAGGGGGGGTTGGACCAGATGACCTCCAGAGCCCTTTCCAACCTCAGCCATTCTGTGTGATTCTGTGTTAGCATCTTCAGCTATCAACACCTCAATGATTTTGTGGAAGCTTGGCAGGAGTACAGTTTGGGCTTTTCTGGTAAGTGAACCTTGCTGAAATTGGTAGCTGAGTAGATACTCTAGTACTAAGTTTTCCAAAAAAGGAAATAACATGATCATCTCTATTTGCAAAAAGGTAACTTGCCAAGAACCAGCAGAGACTAGTACTGCAACTAAGAACTCCTGCAGCCAATGCTGCAACTCCTAAATTGAAGAAGTTACGCAATACCTGGAAGATGTTTTATACGAATGCTAAAAAAGAGATGTAATCCTACCTGATCAGATTAATAAAAACCTCTGCCAGAAGATACTTTACATTCCAGAGATTCATAGCATCTGCCTATTTCAAGACAATTAGCAATAAAGCACTTGCGCATAAAACTTTCATATATACCACTTTGCAATTTGTCTGTGTCTTCATTTCAACGTTAACTAATTGTGTTACCTCCAGACATGGGAAAACAAAGGTAAAAGGAGCATTTGCCTTCTTCTCCAAGTACTGGGGCAGCCTCTACAACAAGCTGGGTATTAAAACTGTGTTGTCAGAAAAAAAAAAAAATTAAGGCTGGGGGGGCATGAAAAGCTCCACCACAAAAATAAGGCTAATAAAGGGGACTAAGAAACACAAATATGAAATGCCAGCCAAACCAGGAGTCAGAGACAAAGAACCAGATCCCATAAAAAGAGAGGGGAAAAAAGAAGGAGTTGTACAGAAGGAGAAAGAAGTATCCTCCTAGGGCTCAGAAAGAGAAGGGAAAAAAATGAGTACAAAGTCTCCATTAAAAATATAACAAATACCTGTATATTGTTATAATAATTTTTTCTTACTCATCTAAAAAGCTTCAGCTTTAATCAAATATGGTCAAAGTGAAAAGACTGTTTTGAGCATTTGTGTCACCCAACAATTGTTTGGAAAAGAGCAGGCGTATTTTCACTATGGGAAAGGAGACTGATTACATATGCTCAAGGGATTACTCATGTATAAAATCCAAGTAAGATTTACTTTGCCCTGCAAAAGTCGGGAACATCTCAGAAATATAAGAAGGAATAATATAATTAAGTTCTCAAAGGCGGCATAGAAAGATTAAAAAAGGAGATGGGAAGTAAAGAATGGAAATCTACAGAAGGAGTCAGATACCCTCCTAGGAAAAACAACCCATTTGAAAAGCAGAAGTGCCATAAACATCAAAGGGGATAATGCACATATTTCAAATCAGATAAAGCTAAAGGCAACAAGAGTATTTTGAATGTGTCTACATACTAAGATATCCAAAATGCTGCTCTAGAAGGGTTTCTAACATTCGACTACAACAATACCCAGAAACCCAAAGTTTTGATCATATGTGGAAACCAAAGCAAATGTTCTGCTAGCGAGTATTCACTTCAAAAATCTTTCCAAGTACAGGAAAAGTACTTGGAAAAGTATAGTAAGTTAGGGCTAATTCAATTGGAGTTTTACATCCGGGGATTTGGTTTCAAATTTTATTTTTGGCAGTTACCAAAATGCAAAAAAACCCCCCTTGGTAGCTCCCAGATGTTTCAGCTTTATTTTAGTATTATTTTTTGGATGCAATTAATTCATACCTCCTCACATAGAAAAGTAGGTGAGGTAGCGACAGATGGATTAACTTATCTTCTAAGCATGAATTAAGCTCTCTTACAGTGCTATCTGATACATAACTCTAAAATTAAGGAAAGCCTGATCTACAGAAGGTTCCCTTTTGCTTCAGTTTTCTTCAGGCCTGAACTAGGTGATACCCAGAAGCAAACGGTATGAACTAGTTGATAGACATAGGACAAGCAGTAATACAACAGTTCAACATTAAGACTATCAGATTTGAAAACAAGTAGTGTTTCACGTCAGTGTTGGTAGGGCAGGGGAAAAACCCCTTGTCTTTGGTATAATGCTACACGTGATTTCTTGTTATTCTGCTCTATGATATATGTGTGTAACATAACTACTCAGAATAGTACAGCCTTGTTCCAAGAAACTTCACATAGAGTTGTAACATGACGGGAAAGACAGTTACCAAATATGCAAGATAATTTTCATTAAAAGATCATGATTCATAGAAATATATGATGGTAGTTAATCATCAACCATAGAGACCTAAATCTGTAAGATTGTGGCAGTATTTCAGTAATTTGTGGAAAAAGCTTCACATGTAATTACAAATTACAAAGTCTGCCTATCAATAGCATTCTTCTATTACAAAAAGAAATGACCAAAAAATCAGATAGTACTTCTCAAAAAATCCACCATTTTAAAACTGAATCAAATTACATTTTTGGTGGGTTTTTTTTGGTTGGGTTTTTTTTTTCTTCTTATCTCCCATATGGTATTTCTAGTTTTTAAAACTTTATCATTTACAACACAAAAGTAGTATATCGAGCACCTAATTTATCATTATATTCCAAGAAAGTCTGCTTCTATTTAGTCCACACATAACAGCTTTTTGTTCACCCCACCTATTAGATATTTAACAGTTTGAACTCATCTAGCTAAACTGTTTTACAAAGTATAAATATTAACGGTTGTCTTACGCATGAGGGATTGTAGTTTTGAAAATATCCAGCATGCAAGTGCAAGTTTTATCCCAGATTTCTAGGGTAAACTTTTCACCATTTAGGATGACAACATTCTCCAAACAGTTTGTACCAGACCGTGCCAGTTGTTCATTGTCTGAAAGAGACAAACAGTGCATTTGTTTATTCACATTCAACATAGTAAAGTGTTAACATTGTTTAACGTAATTTGGTAGTCCTACCTTGCTGCACACACCAGTACAGCTGTGCAAATATGTCATCCAAAAGAACATCACTAAGTACTTCTAAATACTGTGTGAATACATCACATATTGCATAAAGTGCATGGTTGCAAGTAGTTGTCATCCATTCAGCTTTCTAGGAGGGGGAAAAAAAAAGTTACAACTTTGTTTAAGGTGAAACTTTTAGGATACGCACCCCTGCAGGCAGATGGATATATGTATTTACTCAATTTGAATTGCTTTATAGTGACATGCAATTCCTTTCTGTATCTCAAAACCCCCAAAACTTGGGAGCTCCAACTTTTTGCTTTGCTAACTAGCAGGTTTAAAAACCGACAGAAACAGACAAACAACTATTCTTGGAGACAAGATTATAGGACTGACAAGCACTTACCATCATGAGATACTGAGTTTGACATTAAACTTAATGTCTAACCCTAGCTCAATAGTTTAACACCACGCTAAGTTTTCTGTGTTTCTTCTAAATATTTTCCAGGGAATAGAAATTTAGGAAGTGAGACATATCCTTCTACAAATAGACAGACAGAGCCTCCCAAACAGTTGACAGTTTTGATCAAACTTCTAATATTAATAATTTACAGATAATTTACATTAGTAAGCCCATTTCTGTTTCACTTCCTTGTCAGGACAGTGCCCGGTCCTGGTTTGGCAGGCCAAAACCTGTTTGGCTGGTCAAAGGGGTGCAGTGAAAGCACAGTGCTCTTTTGGGGTTTTGTTTGTTTGTTTGTTGTTTTTTTTCCCTAGTCATCAAAAAGTTTTGAACTAGCAGAACTTATTTCTTCTAATTGTGACTTCACTGCTGATTACAAGCCTCATTCCATTGAGCACATTGCCATGAAATGATGTGTGTGTCAGATTCCAGACATCAAGTGTAAGAGCTGCAGCTGTTCTTACAAACCCTAGATATGTTTCATTTTATGCTATTCTTCTATTGTTCGTAGTGTAAACTACTAGGCCTTTTACACAATGGTTTAAAAAAAATGAGAAAAGTGACAGTACCTCCAACACAATGCTAATAAAACAAAGTAAGGCTACTGGAACCATGCATCAACCATGTAAGTTTTGAGGTTTGCCTTACATTACTTGATAAGCTACATTACTAATCAGGTTTTCTACTGTAAACATAGATCTCATGTAAATTATCTTCCCCCACTTTTTTCACCTCAGTCTGCTGTTCTGGCAGTTTCATGTTGTCAAATATCCTGAAAACAATCCGAAACAAATCTTGCCACCAGTGTTTTTCGTAAGTATGGCCATACGTCTTCATTATTTCAAACATTACTGTTAAGCCCCTGAAACGAAGAAAAAACAAGATACATTAAGAGTTACAAAAAGACGAGCACTAGACCAAGTATGTCCAACTGCAACAGCAATAACAAACTCAAGTACTGTTAAGAACATTATACATTGAACTGACGTGGATCAGTCACACTAGTGCACTAAGATTAGAAAGTCAGCTTGTTTAAAAAGCACTTAAAAGTCACAGGCAATAGCCAGAAAATACTTTTGAGAACTGTGGTAATTTCATATTAAAATAGGAAAACAACTTCTTTACAAAGGACCGCAAAAATAAAGGAACAAGTATTTCCAGGAAAGAAACACAGAGGTCTAGAAATGAGCATTAATCGTCACCAGCTATAAAGGGAGTCCAGATGCATAGCTTGCATGTAGATGTGTAAATTTAAAATGATTTGTATATGATCTCTCATATTTAGCATCAGAACTGCAACAGAATATACTTTATAAGGGAAAAGCCATATTCAAGGGAAATAAGCAGGTTTTACATTAAATCAGAGTACAGCTTTGCTTTCTGCAATCCTCAGCCAGTTAATGAATCATGGTATAAAACCAGTTTCAAAATCCTCAAAGTAAGTATGATGGACATGACACAGGAAGGCAGGCAGGACTGGGGTCACGAGTTTTAATTAAAACAAAAGATTCCAACAGAATTTTGCTGTTGGAGTCCACTAAAACAAAGCCTACTCATTGCATGGAGCATTTGACATTCGTTTTAAACAGAGCAAAAAAGGAAATGTGACACAAGGCCTACCCAGGTCAACTATGACAAATCACTAAAATGGAATAAGTAAGAGGGGCATATATCTTGGAATCAAACATCATACATTTATATTTACAAATGAATAGAGGATCAGTATTGCCACTGGAAAAACACAGATTTGGATATTAATCCAATGTAATGCCTTATTTAAAAAACAAAACAGGGTGTGTGTGTTTAATGCGTATTGACCATGTAGAGTTGACCTTCCACGTTAAAATAATGCTTGCTTGTTCTATGTTAGGAAAGTTAAAAGTTGACTTTTACATTTTACTGTGTTCTAGGTATAAACTGCCTCCATGGCATCCGACCGTAAGTTTAGTTGAGCTGTTTTAAATAGTTTACAGAGTCTATAATAAATGGAGAACAGTTACTATATTTTAATTTACTTAAGCTTTAATTTATTTCCAAATGAACTATTTAAATAGTTCTTATCTTTGTGATTTCATGGCTATTCGTCCTAAACAGGCACTATTTGAATATTTAACTTTAAGAAAATGTAATATCTATTTAACATAATGCAATCACAACCACGTAACTTCATTATTTATTATAACGGAAGATAAAAATTTCATATGTAAAGAACACAGACTTAATTTCTACATTCCAGCATCTATTTAAAAGGCGTTTTTAAGAAGTCTGGTGTTCCCACAGTTATATCACCTAAATTAAATACGTAAGTCATTTTATAATGGTTATTTTCGCTACGAGAGTTGTTTCTATTTTAAAAGTGTAAAGTTTTAAAATTTGAATTACAAATACTGATTGTTACCTGGTTCTTACATCTAATTTGCATCTATTGATGATACAGGACAACTCAAACAGAATTGGGAACCATCCTCGCACCCACACTCTGTCTTCAGGAGCTACATTCATATCATCACTTGTGTATTCCTTGAATGCCTTCAGAAGAAAACACAGGGTTATACAGAGTCATAAGAGTTAGATTCTTCAAAATAAAACACAATTTGGACTGTAAATAACAATCTCTTCTGTACTAGTATTACACCCTGATACCTCAGGTGAGCTGGCAATCAAAATCATAATACTGAGAAGGTGCAGTGTTTTTCAAAGTAATGCTTAGTATATTATGAAAAATAAACTAAAAAAATAAACAAGATGATACATTCAAGCATCAGTTTTTGCTTACGGTGCAGTCTGGGTCTCCTACTCTCTTTTTATAGAGACAGCACTGAAAGTGAGGATCTACCGTAACGTTTTGAGGATATCAAGCATTTTTGCTTATGCCATTATCTATTCTTCACAATATTTCTCAGTAGAGAGCAGATCCTGAGATATGTTGATTTCCAGCAGCTCTCAGGAAAGCTAGCCACCAGCTGAACTGGGCGGATGGGGATGGACAGGGGGGAAGAACAAAAAAAAATTGCTGATACTTTCAAAGCCTGTGGCATTTTATACTCCTATTGCTTCTGAATGAAGTACTTTTTTTTTTCATTAATCTCTGAAACTTGAAGGGAAGCCAATAAGGTTAGCTCGAGGTTTTTTTCTTTATAAAAAGCACTGTTGATTAAAGCATTTATAATTTAGTTAATACAGACTATACCTGAGGTCTATCAGATACATATTTTGCACAGTGGCGAATGAGGCGGATCGCTTCCATACTGGTATCTGGAAATGCTGCATTGCAGGCAAATTCAGACAAGCACTTTACTGCATCCTGGAAAGAATCTATGGTTGCTGGGAAGTGTTTTTCAAACACAATCGCTGGGAGAAAAGTGTGAACAGAAGAAAAAAAAGTGTCATGCTTTAAAATCTATTAATTCTAATATGAACTGATTGTAACAGAAGTCATGAGATGCTTAATGCTTAAGCAGTAATAAAAACTAAAAAATGAATGCTTAACCAAAAAAAAAAAAAAATCACCTAGAGGGCATTCTAGTTTGACAGTAAATAAGTGTCTACAATAAATCAAGGTAGCATCTAGTCTAAAGGAGGGAAATTTAAAACAGTTAAGGAAGAACAGAGCTTACTGCTTAACACTAGTCTGTGTGATCAGAGCTGAAGAGGGCTACATAAAGCACAGTTACATCTACAAAAGGACCTCCCTCAGCAATACGGTCCTGTTGCCTTGATTTTAAATAGTCACTTTTGAGGAAAAAAAACATTCTTCCTCAATGCTGAAAAAGCTTTAGGAACTTGCAGAGACTGAGACAGAATAAAGAGATCCCTTATGGCACTTAAAGCCGACATCTAGTTTAGAATGGGGCGGGGAGGGGGCGGAATCACAGTGCCACCTAGCTCAGCACTTTCTCCTAAACAGGGCCATAGACAAGCACAATTCAGAAACAAGGAAAAAGATAAGCAAACAACATAACAGTAAAGACTACACATTTCTTTTTCTGGGGGAGAAGAAAATATAGAATTCTTCACTTAAATGAAAATGTACACATTAAGTAAAATTATCTAAGGCTCGACTTGTTTTACTACAGAATGCTACAAACATAGTTTTTTTTTTTAAGTCATAAAGGAAGACAGATAACTGTAATCTTACTGAATTATTTTCATAAGTATTTTCCCAGAGGATTAGTTGAAAAGTGTAAAACATTGGTTCTAAAGCATGAAGCGGGCTTTACTATGCAGGCTGTAGAGCCAACGAAGATTCTCACAGTCTCTGGAGTCACATACACTTTCATGATGTCTGAATATCATCAGTACTCACTGACAATGTGTCCTGTAGTCTGGAACGCAAGTTCCACTATACTTTCATCCTGATCTGAGGCTGCCAGATGAAATACTGAAAAAATGTTTTTCCAGCCAGAACGAATGTTAGCAGCCTGGGAATTTACCATCTGTGCAATACACCGTACAACCATGTCTCGAATAGTAGGAGACCTAAATTAAGATAATAAACAACAATTGTTTAAAATAAATTACATAATCAATTAGAATAGTATAATTCTCCTGCAACTGATTTTACAAAAGCAATTTGAAACATTAATCGCAAAAGTTGGTGCTTACGATCCCAGGCGATTCAGTTAATTGTATGTTATTACCTGTTTCTCTTCATGATATGTTCAAATGGTCTTAGGAAGTCCTTCTGGAATCGGAAATTAGCAAGTTCTCCCTTTTCTAAGAACTTCATTGATAACTGCCTTAATGAGTCTACTGCAAAAATAGCTACATCTTCATTGGGATTGCAGCCAACCTGATAACGTAGAATAGAAATGCATAGTAAGCTTGCATCAGAATTCTTATGGATTCAGCCCAAGCTGCCTTTACGTTTGATAACAGAGAACTAAGCAGTACTGGAAAATTACAAAATTAAACAGCAGCCAACTCCATAAACCACATTGTTAATGCAATTCAATAATCCCTAACCAATTCCAGCTATTTTCTACATCATATATCCTAGCATTTAAAACTTTCTAAAAATAAGCAAGCTGTCTAGAAAGACTTCAATAAGCTGTATTAAAAATGTATGTCAAACATTCACCTGATAAATAGTCAATTTAGACTTGAACAGAAAACAAACTCTTATCCCAAGCTTCATAAAACCTCCCAAAATTACAACACATAACTAAAGGCAGCCAGTTCAAGACCCAGGTCATGATAAATATCTTAATGTATACTCCTGCTTTTTACATTTATTATATCGTGTACCTCTGCCTTCTTGCAGGCCTTTCCAGCTTTACAATTTTTGTTCTGTTTTAAACTACTTATACAGAAGGACAGAAAAAACTGTGTAATTCAGATGAGCACATGCTTTTCCAACAAATGTCTAAATAAAATTTGTTTGTATCGATAACTCAAGGAGTATGCAGTATTATTATTAACAGGGATACCTTATTAAAATGATCTCCAATAACTTCCCAGATTCTAGACCACTGTAGCCTTATCCGGCCCATGTTGTAGTAAGAAATCTCTACTATCTTCTGCAGACTAAACATTCGAGGGTGGGTAGCAGACAGCAGTTCATCCATAGATACAGCACAAAGCCAGCGAACGAAATCCACTGTTAAATGACCACAGATTTTAATGCAATATTTTTCCAAGGTTTAAGGCAAAGCTGCTTTGTAGTTTACGGGGCGGGGGGAAGGGGGATAAAACCTACCAATAGCATTTCCATCCAATCTTGTAGATCCCGTAAATATTCTGTAAAGTGCAGTTTAAGACATCGTTACAATTTATTTAAAAAGCATCTGTTAAACATGTATTCAAGATTTTTTTAAATATATAGACACCCCCCGACTACCTTTATTTATTAAAAAACAATTAGTAATTGTGGAAAAATACTGAGCTTTGAAAATAAAATCAGAAATATTTAAATTGTTTCTAATATTTAAAAATAACTCCCATAAGCATACGTGGAGACTGGGAGGTGAGCATTGTTTCTAATACCATCCACTCATTGACAGTGACTGATGAATAATGTCAGTAGTTTATAAACTATTCAGCCCTGCTCCAAATACAGAAGTCAAACTTCTCCAGAGTGCACAATTCCTATTTGCCATGACAAACAGATACTTGAAACACTTCCCATTATGAACTGGGGAGAAATATTGCACACCTAAAGAGCTATTATGTGTTTGACATTAAGCCTCCAGTTCACTTGATGTGATTTTACTGCTAGGCAACTTTCATTGAACTGACATCGATCTTGCTGCCTATACTCAATCATAGAAATGCCTTCAGAATGATACCCCTTTATGATTGTCAATTTTGACAACCATTAAGAAAATGATGTTTTCTGATTTCTTGTATGCTGAGAGAACAGGATCCATTAACACTCCAGTCTGATCAGTACTTTACGATATAAACAGGGAATGTTTATGATATGTATTATGCCTGATCAAATCCAGTTATGATAAATATGACTCACAGAAAGGCAGACTGGAATAATAATTTTGGTAATTTCAGACAACATCTACATAACCTAGAGGAAAGCAGGGAGTCAGTAATTACATTTAGCAGAAAAAGGGTCTGTCAATAATGCTCCCTGTACTAAAGTAAAATGAGATTTGCTCTATGTTACTATATATAGCAAATCAAGTTTCACTGGACAGTATGGCAGTCTTCATTCTGCAACTCCCCTGTAATAATTTTATAATAGTGAAAAGGCTTCTTGCTTAATCTTTGTTCTGTTCCTTCTTGCAAAAATACTTCTGCTCCATAAAAAAAGGAAAAAACCCACAAAACCGAAAAGCACTTTAATATGGTAGTATTTATGTAGTTTTTTCCAAATGAGGTAAACTAATGTCCTGTTATTAGCACAGGGTATTAAAAAATTGCTTAAAAAGCTTAAGGTGGCAACAGCAAATTTAATACAATACCTGTCTACAGCAACGACAACACTTTGGGAGCTAGTTTCACCAATGGATTCCTGAATACTTGCGATCTGCTTCCAATCCACGTTTCCACCAACTACAGTGAACAAAATTTGAAAAATGGGTAAGACATAACACAGAAAGGGCTGGGAAGAAAGAGGAAGAGAAGTCGTGCCACTACCAGTATAATTAAATATATTTTTAATTCACAAAAAAAGAGAAGTACATCATTAATTTCCCTTGCATGAGCTGGGCATCTCAGTGAACAGTTGCATGCTGGTCTAAGTCCTAATTCTCTATCCATGTATAAACTATATTAGTCCCAGAAAATTGTCCACATTTGGAACAACTGTATGAATAGATACAAGTGAAAAAATTTCAAAAGCACAAGAACCACCTTTTTCTCTCCATCTTTCAGTGGATCTTTGGTAATTCTGCTACTGAAAATACACAACATGTGATGGAGAATACCACACAGAGGAGAACTTTTCACACTTTATTAGCAGCAAGTGAGTAAATCCATCCTGATAGGTTTTCTTTTTAATCATTCACAGAGAAGAGCTCCCACCAAAACTCCATCTTAAAGCTACATCTCAAGTACAGCAAAATTATCACCTAACAATAGCGAGAAAAATCTGTAAATAAAAATAGCAATATTTATTTTGGAGGCTAGAACTGTAACCCACACCTAGGAAAGCTCGTATTAAGAAAATGCTAACTTCACAGTGAGCAAATTTCTGAAATTTCTGGCAATCTCTAAGTCCCCCTCCACCCCCCACATCAAAAAAAGAGCAGGAATCTTACAACCATTCTGGGTAATTCCACCTACCCTTTATTTAGGTTTGTTTTTTTCCCCCGAGACAGCCTATCAGAAAGATAGGGGAGAACAAAAGACTGAAAGAAGGCCAGCAGTTCTGTTCTCAAGAGCTTTGCAGAGTTCTCATGTTTCAGACTGCCTCCCAAAGTCTGCCTCCGAGTCTTGCTGTGCTCCGCACTTGGTCGTGGCTGGAAATGACTGGCTGTCAAAGCTAGATAAACTGACCCATCTGAAATATTTTTCTAGGGCATTTATGGAGTAACTTTTCTGGACATACATGCGTACATATGTAACCTTATACTAATATTTCAGCAATTTATAATACTGTTGGGTTTGATCAAGACTTCTCTTGTAAGCACACAAGCTGCCAGTATCAATTAGCCTGAATCTTGGTAATGCATCAGCAAAGAAACGTATCAAACGAGCAGCTGTGTGAACTGAATTGAAGGGCTATTTCCAAGAAGTCAGGTAACCCTAACCAACTCTGCCAGTTTGCTTGAGAATTCCTTATTATCGCAGGATTTATAATCAATGCTGGAAAACCCAAATAGACATCAGATTTATAATCCAACAGTTATGAGATCTTTTACAATGGAACATTAAGCAGAATTATATAGGTGACTATGAAAAACTGATTCCTCAGATTCCCATTGTCCAAAGAGGATTTCTGGTTACCTAAGAAGTACACTTTGGCTACGACCTACTCACAGCAGCAGGTTTTTTCTTCCAACTTTATGAATATAAACTAGAGTAGAAGAAAGCTGAACTTCACAGTTACAACTCCAAGTAAGACAACATTCCTACCAAAGACATAAAGGAATAGATGCTTATTCGTTTACTTTTACAACCCACGTGCTTGTGATGCCTTGAATTTTCAAGTAAAACTAAAAAGGGCCACAGCAGGAAGATAATGCAAGAGCGATGAAGACATTCAAATGTGCAGGCCTGAAGAGTGCACACCTGAATCGTCGTTCAGGCAGTAAATTAACAAAAGGGTTTTTGGGGTTGGTTTTGTTTTTTTAAAAAACACACACTTCTAACTTCAGCAAGAAGAGTGAATGCTGCTGCTTATGCACGTCTGATTTTGCAAGCAGGTTTGAAAGATGAAGCTTCTGTGTCACCACACTGCAACTTCACTTACTCTAATTAAACAACTATTTTCCTCTAAAATATATGTCTGTATATATGGACATATGCACTATGGGTTCTTCACAGGAATTTAGGTTTATAGGAAGGTTGCTCGAAAGCCACAGTTCCAGAGGATACTTCAGAGTTATCATCGAA
Source organism: Pygoscelis adeliae (assembly GCF_000699105.1). Taxonomy (NCBI): domain Eukaryota; kingdom Metazoa; phylum Chordata; class Aves; order Sphenisciformes; family Spheniscidae; genus Pygoscelis; species Pygoscelis adeliae. The sequence continues at coordinate 8,364,884 of NW_008824238.1, read as the reverse complement.
AGAAAATTAAAGTATCTGCAACACAGAATTTGTGGAGAAGAGTGAAAAAATGAAAACAGTTGAGAAAATGATTATGTTCTTACAGCCCCTAAGTGCATGAAAACCAAATTCCTTTGAGTTAGGCATTGTCCTATAAGATTGAGGGGGGGGGAGGGGGAGAAAATGGTTAAGTTTCCATATGTGCACTGTAACAAGCATTCCAGAAATTCAAATCAGAGAGAAACATTTTATGCATTTGGGCATAGACTATTTTCCTTAGAAATGTAGTTGACAGAGGGGGAAAAAGTCTTTATGAGTTGGATCTACACCAATGACTAGCAAGTATGATTTAGAGACACCCGACTACAGTTTACATTCTCGAGTTATTAGGACTTAAAATTTTTAAAGGCCAGTCACTTCAGCATAGAGAAACTGCCAGCATTTGGAAATAAGCGAAGTTGGATAGGTCATCGGGGAACACTAAACTGGAGGATGCATATTAAAAGGGCAGGAAGAAGCTCAGTATATGAGATGTTGGTAGACGCATTAGTTTCCAGGCATAAGGTTTCCCCTTCAGCAACTCTTGGCAAGGTGAGGGGAGGCACCATAGAAGCAGGCCAAAGGAGAGCACAATGGAAAGAAAAGGACTGACTGCAGAGTAAGAAAAACTTACTCTGACTGAGAAGAACACAAAGCCAGACAGTTAGGACTAGCTGAGGGCTAAGATCAGGGAAACAAGTAAAATAATCATTACTCCTCAAAAAAAAAAAAAAAAAAAAAGTTACATGAAAGATTGAAGGAACACAAGGCTTCTGCTTGGCTGTGGGTGAAGTTGTTCAACAGGCAGGAGATACTGAGCATCATACTAACATTGAAACTTTCTAACAGTCAAATGGAATTATATATACTTCCTTGATGTTTCCATAGTTTCCTAACACCCTACACCTGTATGTCTTTAACTGTGTTCCTATTAAAAAAAAAAAAAAAAAAATCAACCTTTTTAAGATAATTTAAGGTAAGACCGGTATACCCTTCTAGGAGGACAGGAAACATCATCTCATTTATGCAGTAAATTTTGGCTCTCAGGTCAACCTAAAAAAGGCACGCACTTAGTACCAAAGCAACCAAAAGAGGAGGAACAGAATTTCAGAATTTAAGCTAAACTAATCTTCCACTTGGTTTGAATACTGTGTATTTCTCGCAAAGTTTCAGCATAGGATACTTAATCTACACATACTAACTTGCCTGTTTGGTAAAATACTTGGTGCACTAACGTTGCAGTATTATTAAATCTGGTCATACCATCAGCATTCCATTCTTACTTGGTCAGCTATATTTTAATAGAAATGAATAATGTATCATTTTCTTACATTTCCCACTCTTCTATCCTAGCAATAATACTTAACAGAGCAAAACAAATATTGCAGAAATATTTGGAAATTAAGCCTAAGACAGTTTTATAAGGACTACTTCATGGTCTTGTCTCCGAACCTCACAGTCAATAATGGAAACAAAGGACAAACTTTAATATCTGTCTGAACAAAGCCAGTTAAATTAAATACTTCGTATCTTCATTACTTACCCAGTCCCAGCCCCACAAATTCATCGGGTGCCTGATCTTTTGTTCCAGTAAAAGAACCTTCCCTGCCACGCACTGTCCCTGAGATGTAGCGAGGTTTTACTCCAGTTCCTATTAACTGTGCCAGTTCAAGTTGACTGATGCATTTCAGAATCTATTCCAGAGAATAAAGAAGTTGTTTATCAACAAAAAGCAGTTTGAAATAGTAAAAAATAAATAAATAAAAATCTTTAGGCAGATCTTTAGAAGAAAAAAAATTCTAAACACTCAAGGTCAGACAAGTATTTCTGTTCTTCTAAAATGAATATTAATTTAAATACTATTGGATTAGTCTCTCACACTTTTATTTCTCACTTGGACATGTGTTGCTACTTTAATTGGCTGCATAATGTGCAATTCTACATAATGTATGTACAAAAGTATATACTTGGCACTTATCTAAAAACCACTGTATTTATGCACAAACAAGTACACTACTGTGTTCAAAATCAGTACACACGCTTTCTTACAGTTTAAGTACAAATGACTCTTGTACCTCATGCCAGGAATTTCCTAAATAGTTTCCATCTGTATGAGCCACCGTGATGAGAGTTTTAATTGTGTCAATGTTCTTCTGCTTCATTTCAGTAATACCAGAACTCACTGTAAGTAACGTAAATCTTGCTAACGCTTGGACATAGGCATCTCTTTCAAGCTACAAACGGGAGGAAAAAAAAAATTATACGTATTTTCTCAGTTTCTTCTTCTCAATACAATCTGTGTGATTTCAGCAACTATATCATTTACCTTACTCTTCCTAGAACTGAATTTCCAAAGCATTCTACATAGTGAAAATACCTCATGTTCTTCTGTAGTAAGCTGTGGGATAGAATCAGGCTCCCTCTCTTCAGGAACATGAAGTGTAATGTCCGACAGCATAGAACACATAGGTTGTTATTAGGTTTCTGGGTTTGGTCTTTTTGCATTTTTGGGGGGCTTTTTTGGGAAACAGGATGCTCTTTCAGAAGAAGGGTGGCTTCTTAGCCAAACTTTTAATATTCTTGTACTACACCTGGACCTACTCTGAAAATGCTGCTTAGCAGATTCTCTCAAGTTGTACGATTTTTTTGGCAAGAGAATCTAAATATATCTAAAAGGTATGTTTTGCCAGTTCCACAAAACTGCTCAAAATGTATTTGATTTAATCTACGCTGTTTGGAGCACCTCAGAAACTTGTGAGGTGAGACTGTCATGGGTGGGTAAACAGCAAGTGACCTATAATCTAGGCAGAGAAAAATCAATCTCACGAAAAAGAATGTTCCACATGTAGGTACCCGATTTTTAAGCACAGGGTATCTATAAACACCAAAGGAAACTCCCCAGATCTCATATGAACTGATTACAACGGTAAAAAAGGAATTATAGTTGAGGTCACAAGTGCATTTTACTTTCCTGTTATGTATGATCCGAAGGCCATAAAGTGAAATGGTTGTACATCAGAGAAACAAATGACAGCTATGAAATATATTTAACTGTTTGGATGTTTAAGACTATTTCAAAATTTAAAAAAAAAAAAAAAATCATTGAGCACATAATAAACCAAATATAAAATATTAAAAAAAAAATATCCCAGGAAGAATGTCTGTTTCATAGAGAAAACATGAACGCCACAACAGTGGGCAATGATAGAAGGGACGGATTCTCACAGAGCCACATAGCATGGCTGCCATGTTCAAACCCAACTACTACTAGAGGGTATGCTGGCAAAGGCGCAGCAAATGATGTATAAGCACAGAAAAATTGAAGTTTCATGGAAAAAGTATTAAGCAAACAAGCTTTAGAGTCTACAAACTGTGTATCTTCTGTAAAAGGAAAATGTTTTCAGTCCTACCTTCCCTCTCTGTTCCATACAGATATACCCCATCTGCCCCTTTTTCTAAGCCATTAAAGTAGGAGAAAAACAACTAAACAACGTGTCCATCAACCAGAAAGTAAAACCAGATGATATAGGCAAATTAAGTACATTCTTTTGATGTGCATCTTGTCCCAGATGCTTAAAGACAAAAGCCAGACTGTGTGACAGTCTAAAATTAAAAGCATAAATAATTAAAAACAGAATCTTTAACTGAGGTTTTAGAGGTGAACATGCATAGCTTAAACTATATTGTGTACTTTGGGAATTTTCTTAAAACTAAAAGCCTCCAGCTCCCTTCATTATCTCTCAAGGTGTATAAACTAATGTTAACTATTCTTAGACACCAGTCTTAACTTCTGTATGTTTATTCAATGAAATAGAAAAGTTGCCAGCACCAGTTAAACACAAGAGGAAAAACCTGCTTCCAACAGAAAAGATCCCTAAGTCAGGTCAAGTACAGATTTGCCAATCTCCTTCAAACCACCAGAGCTATCTGGCATCTGAAGTCAGACAACACTGCCATCTAATCAGGACCTTGTGCAATGGAATCATCCTGTAATGTACTGAGATCATCAACAAACCAGTATTGTTTTTAGTGATATCAACAAAACAGAATTCCCATAGGAAACCAAGAAGGAATATCACTTACATTGAAAATACAAAACAAAGTTTTTAAATTTCAGCAAATGAGAAGTGTTGTTTTTGAAACACCTCCAGTTCAATCAAGTTTGTCCCAAGCCAATGGAAGGGTGTGACTGATTCTGGTACATTCTTGGAGCATGGGGGTCTTAAAGTAAACATGTCCTTGCCCTCCCCACTCAAGGCAGACCACTGCAGGACTGGGAGCTAACCCCTGCAGCTGCTGAAACTGATATTTGTACCAGTTCCACTTTTGCAGCTTAGAAATAAAAATAACAGGAATGTGAGTTTCATTGAACAGCTGCAGGCTCCAGGGAAAGCTCTGTTAATCAAATTTTTAAGTCTGTTCAGTTTAAGGTTTGGGGGGGGCAGGGGGATGAAGTGGAAAGACAGAGGAAGGAAACTTTACATTATCTCAAACGGACTTTTTTAAGCAGCTGTATCAGAGGTCCCAATGTACCTTTCCACATTAGTGATAAAAAAATTATCTAATTTGCTAAATACAAGTGCAAGGGGAGAGGGAAGCAAAGCATTCACTATCATAACATAGTTCAACAGTTTTTACTTAAAGTTAGTCTTACAAGGCTATTGGGGTTTTTGAGTGTTTTGTGGGGGTTTTTTTAAATGTTTGCAATGTACACGTGAAATAATGCAATGTCAAACATGAATTTTGCTTGCCTCTCTCTTTAGCTATCCTTACAATGGACTTACGGCAGACCAGTACTCCATTTATTAACTAACAGTCTACAGTAACATAATAGTACGTTCACTACTGATGATTTTAAAATGGGGAAAAAAAAGGGCAAAAAAAAGCACCCAAGTTTAATCAGAATTACCCTCTGGAGCCAGAGAGTCTGAATTCTTGGCATTGTGCTTAATGCAAGATACATTCATGCATTACATCAGGAATGACATTTCCAGTGCCATAACTGTTAAAATGGTATCCAATTATAGAAGTCTCAGATTAGTATAATCTCTCTGAAGTTGAGAACAATATTTCAAACACAGTTCACAGAGATTCTGTTTTACTTACGAAACAGGAGAGAAAGACTCATTTTATGAAACATCACAACAAAGCTGAACAGCTTTGTAACAAAGCTAGAAAGAAAGTACTTTGACATAAAAGTAGTCAACTTACGGGGAAACAAAAATTCACTACATAGGCATGGCAGCACTTACCACAAGACACCAGGAAAAATAAAGGTCACTTTATTTAAAACACTTCCAGTCAAATATCAGGTGAAGTAGTAATTGCAGAAGCAGGCAGCCTTTAGGTATTGCAGTGCATAGCTTCAGCAACAAGGACTCTTAGAACCCCACTAACATTTTGCTGGTACATAAATCAAAGTATTGTCTCAATCTTAAATTTTTTACCTGAATGTTGAAAATGCAAGCAATCCTGATTGCACATCGTATACCCTCCAAACAAAGAGAGGCAACTTCTGTGTCATCACAGTCCTGTAGACCCACACTGAATGCAGCTAGAAAAGGTGTCCATGCCAACTGGAAGGTATGCAAAATAAAAGTTACATTAGCAACTGTTAGTACTTGAAGGGAATGTAATAGTTTCAACATCTTGCTAAAGTGTAAATTCCGTCCTTAACTCACATCATTAACCTTGAAGTTGCCTTTTGCCAAAAAAGGAAATGGAATAGAATAGACATGAGACATAGAATAGGATAGAAGTAATGCAAATTGACCGTCCCTTCAGAAGCACTCTCCCTCTCCCTCAGCAACCAACACACACAACCATCTTCAGATAGCTGGAAAAAAACAAACCCCAAAGCTGTATCAGTTAGATGTCTATTGGAGTTTTTATATTCCTGGGATAACCTTTATCTTTGCACAGTCAGAAACAGAAACAATAGTTATTGCAAGTACCAGCACAGTGTGTAATAGATTCCTTTATGCTGAAAAGTATGTGCTTAAATAATACAAGTTTGTCCTGGTAACACCAGAAGGAGAAAAAAAAAAGTTACAGTAAAATAGGGCAGCAAATTTTATTAATTCCACTAAAATTACGGTAAGATAACAGTAAGAAACAGAACACGACTCTTTCCTTGATCCCTCTGCTCTTAATTTTGTTGCCCTTGGCCCTCCATGTTTTTGTATCTAAGCCACTGTTGATGTTTCCCCTTCCTCTTGCCTTAGGTGGGACCAAGTGTAATACACTCAACTAAGTTATTGCAGGAGAATCCACGTGGTCCTGTCTTTGTGGTCAAGGCTCCCTCTCCCACAGGCAGAAAAACCAATCAGAAGATGCAGAGGATCCTGCATCTTACGTGGTTATGGAGGCGAAACCCCTTGGTACACAGAATGATTTTAGAAATCATTTTACCTGAAGTCACCCCAGATAAAATACAGAGTCAACAGGCACAGCAGGGAGCAACAGATTTCACACTTAATTTCATAATAAAATGATGTACCACAGAGCTTTGGTTTCATTTAAGCCAGCAATTCCAAAAGCACTACCTCAGAAAAGCACTTAACACTTGCACACACCAAATCATAACTCTGGGACAGTATTAAAGGCATCAGATGAATTCCTAGATCCAGGACTTAATTCCCTATTGCATGATCTTTAAAGGTCCCTTCCAAACCAAACTATTCTATGATTCTATGATCCAGAAGTGTATGTTTCTTCCCCCTCCCCTTTTCTAATTTTTCATTCCTATTGAAACCAAAACTATCTTAAAAATCGCAAAACTGAAATACTTTAAGAACTATCTAGAGATCTGTATAGTATGCTTTATAACTAGATTTATGCTGCTATTTATAATAGACTTTTGTCATTAATGCTGAAAATTAAGCCTCTAAAATAGACAATTTTGGGCTGCTTAGATGGGTGCATAAAGTGAATTTTTGTTCTGTTTTAATCATTTAGCAAATATATCTGTAAATATAGTTACAATGATAAATTTTATACTGCCATCAATGGGTGAAAGATACCCAGAAATTTATAAAGTTTTGCTGAAATAAAAATTAAAAAGTCTAAATAAAAAATGTGAAATTAAATATTTAACTTCCACAGTTCTCACTTTTTCAAGAAGACAGCTCTCTCTTCAACATATTACATGGTCCTCAGTACTTTAATTAGTTTATGAACATCCTCAAGTAAGAAGACTTCTAATTCTTAGCACCTTCACAAAAACGCTTAGGGTGTTAATTTACCCTGATGCTACATATTTTGCTCCTTTGAAAATGGATTTTGCAAAGGTACTATTCAGATACTAAAGTCTAAGAATGTTACAGAGTAATAGGGCTGGTACCTTAAGGAAAAATAGTCTATGAACTTTACAGATGCCTGCATGCAAGTTATTTCATTTCAGCCTTAAAGAAGTCAACAGAGAGAAATTATGTACAGTACACCTCTGCTAAGTGACACCCTGCATGTAGATTTTAAACAAGGGCTTCATTTAGCATTAATCTGTACAAAGAGTACTATCCTACTTTTATTAATATGGCGATAAAGAACTCAGAAGTTTGCCTCGTGGACACCAATCTTACAGCTAGATCCTCAGTGTGCTCAGGTGGCCAAGAAGGCCTATAGCATCCTGGCTTGTATCAGAAACAGTGTGGCCAGCAGGACTAGGGAAGTGATCATCCCCCTGTACTCAGCACTGGTGAGGCTGCACCTCAAATACTGCGTTCCGTTTGGGGCCCCTCACTACAAGAAGGACATTGAGGTGCTGGACCGTGTCCAGAGAAGGGCAACGAAGCTGGTGAGGGGTCTAGAGCACGAGTCTTATGAGGAGCGGCTGAGGGAGCTGGGGTTGTTTAGCCTGGAGAAAAGGAGGCTGAGGGGAGACCTCATCGCTCTCTACAATTACCTGAAAGGAGGTTGTAGCGAGGTGGGTGTCGGTCTCTTCTCCCAAGTAACTAGCGATAGGATGAGAGGAAACGGCCTCAAGTTGCGCCAGGGGAGGTTTAGATTGGATATTAGGAAAAATTTCTTCACCGAAAGGGTTGTCAAGCACTGGGGCAGGCTGCCCAGGGAAGTGGTTGAGTCACCATGCCTGGGGGCATTTAAAAGACGTGTAGACGTGGCGCTTCAGGACATGGTTTAGTGGGGGACTTGGCAGTGCTACGTTAACGGTTGGACTCGATGATCTTAAGGGTCTTTTCCAACCTAAATGATTCTATGATTCTGGAGCCTGGGCCTGGAGCTCAACCTGACCTCACAGCACATCACTCCAGGGAACCATTTGTTTATTGTAATGGTAGTGGTCTGAGACTTCTACCTCCCTGGAGCAGTTCACAAAGGGGTCATATAAGGACCACTATTTGCACAAGGGCAGCAAATGAGAGTGCATGGTAAGGGCACAATAATTTATCTCAGTGGCAGTTAACTGTAATGAGTTAGGTATGCCAAAGACCATATCCAATAGCATACTGAGGCATAATACACTATTGAACATACTCTATATCTACGAATCTGAATCACTGGTATGGAAAGGGCATTTGGGATACAGATAGCTACACAATAGCAAGGAGAGGTGTTTAGAATAATGGTTTAAGCCATTAATAATAGTCCAGCTACCTCCCCCAAAACTAGATGACAGTCCTAGCCTTTCTGAAATATTAATTTGCAACACACAACATTAGACAGAAGTTTGTTCTGATAATTGCTCCCCCAAAATGCAATGAAGTAATCTCCCTTAGAAGCAGTAGGAGGGACTCAAACAACAAACTGGGATTAGTAATTTCTCACTTTTATAAATCTGTTGTTTTCACTACACCTCTATACCTAAAATAAAAATCCTATCGCTTCAAGTTTTTAACTACTCTTTATACTTTTGTCCCCTCAACATACTCCTCCTAACTCCTCCATTATATCAAGATGCTGCTTCTATCAGCATAGAAACTTCTTAAATCCTAGGGTAAATGACACTGGAGTAGAAGGCTCAAAATCCCTTCTTTCCTGTAGCAAGTTAAATAACTTACAAAATTATCAAAACAGCAGACAAATCTTTAGTATTTTCAACGAATCCTGTCAGTCAGTATTTTGTATTAAGAAACTATGTGATATTCTAGGTAAATATCTAAACATATATCTCACCTTAAACATGGGTCTCACATGCTCCAGGTGCGTTGCACTAGTAAAAGGTGCCTGAACGTGGCTCACTGCCTCCATAAGAGCTTTAGCTGTTTTAGCCATTTGTTCCATTTCCAAATTATATAGGAGTCTTCTCTGCTTTTCACTAGCAACACCTGTAAACACATTTTTTCCTCTCATTTGTGCATCTTTAGCAGTGGCGTCTTCAGGAATATAATAATTTTAAATTTTTCATTAAGTCCCATACTCAGATGCATTTTTTGTATTACCTTTACTTTCTGAAATTACCACACCAGCAAGGTTATTTCTTTTACAATATAGATAAAATTTAACTTAAGGCAAACTTATGTATGAAATGTAACCTAATTTTAAACATTTACAGAATTTTAAGATTTGGACAACAAATTTCTTCTCCATCACCTCAACTGACAGCATAAATATCACACCCACTAAGCCAAATTCAAAGTGAAGAGAAGTTTCATAGCAATCCATCAGCATAGAAAATAACAATAAGTGAACATCCTTTTTCTGAGGGAGAACTACCTTAATCACCTTTTCATTTCAGTAATGGAACCTCCATCTCATCAAGAAAGTGAAACCCAAGTAGAATGTAATCAGCTTCATTAAAATTACAATAAAAGCATTATGTTAATTGAATGAATATTGAAAATAAGAGGGATTCTTTTTTCCAGATGCAAATTCCCTGTAAGCAATCTGTTCATAAGGCTAACCAAGGACTTAAAAGTATACAAATTTGTCTATGTTGGGAAAAAGTCAAGTCTCTCAACGTTCTCTGTAGAAAAGCTAGAATGAGTAACATCTGAATCTTCACACTGTGCAAAACACTAAAATGTTTTTATGGTATTTGAGAGAGGAAAAGATAATTAATATTAAAAGTGCATAAATTAGGGCCCTACAAACCAAATAATGCAAAATTTTTGAAGATGACAGACTGGTTATTGCAGGAAAACCTTAGAAAAGAAGGCACAACCACTGTGTTTGTTCTACGCTATGCTTATCAGCAATATTGTTACTTCATAA
>NW_008824238.1:8340536-8354684 GCF_000699105.1 Pygoscelis adeliae | reverse complement strand
ATCGCTGTTCAACAGCAAAACCTGTTTTCTCCACGGTCAATGCACTGAATACCAGGAATTCAGATGCAAAGGGAAGCGAAAATAAGCAATTGCATTTAACACAGATTTGAAGGTAGCATCGTGCATTTATGTGAAAAGGAAAAGGATATGAAATTAGAAGTTAGGACTCATTTTGAGTTAAGTAAGTGGTGCTTGCTTCATGCATCTCTCGTTTTAAAAAGGAAATAGCTTCATGAAACTGAAGAGCCAACACTTTGAAGAAAGCTAGCTTTGCAACTACTTACTTTGTTTACTGGATTTTGTGGGTATTGTCAATTCTTTTGTTTCTTTCATTGAAATCTTTTTTCCAGCTATTTCATTATAGATAGCAGACAAATATTCTTCAGGGAGATCTTTACTGTCATTGATACCTCTATTCATTTTAATATACTGTTCTTTTGTCATTTTATTCTTAACCTGAAACCCAGAAAGAAGCTATTAATATCAACAAATGAGGCAAGTTCATAGCAGTTACAATGCTGCCTATAAAGCCGCCAAACAGATGAAAAGCTACCATTAGGGACAAACCTGCTGATTCAGAAGACATTTTTAAGTATCCAACATGTGCAGGACTACACTGTCAAATCTACAAAATAATGCAAGGCCATGTGGACATTACAACACTCAAACATTCAGTAGGATCTGCAGATCAATTAAACATACATTACCAAAAAAAAAGTGTTTTATCTTGTCATACAGACCAAGCTATCTATTTTAAACATAATCCCATAATCTCATAAGAGTTCAATACTCTTTCCAGATTTTGCTTAAATAAATTATGATGGCTAATCACCGCAACTTTGAATATCATGCACTGCAGAAGTGAGCTGTATTTATCAAAATAAAGCTGCATTATTTTTTCAAACAGACTGAAATCAGGAGCAGATTTGTGTTAAAATCAATGGGTAAGTAATTACACAAGTTCTAGCTTTGACTGTAAGTTAGATCACTACTGTGAGTGCTGTAACATGAAAGCAAATCCACACAATTCCTATTCAACACAGAGTAGGGAAATAATACCTTACAGAAAGGTCTAACCAAAAAACTTAAAAATCTCAACACCCACGGAACACAATACCGTTACTTAAAAGATGCACAAACTTAAGCTACCGTATTTCTTACACACATATTGGTGTTAAATTGAACATCAAGCTTTTACAACTACATTGTCACAAAGCCTGAATGTCTATGGATTACACAAATATTTTTCTAGCAACATACCTGTGGACTGTGAAGATCTGTTGTCAACATGATAATTGAGTAAGCTAAAACATATGCAGTATCTGCACTAGCAAAAAGAGTTTGCCTGAAGGGGGAAAGGAGAAAAAACAGCAAATTTAACATATTAGGATTTTTTTCATATTATTCAGCTTTCCAAAGTTCTGAAGACAACATATGGCTTACCCTTGGTTACATTCTAAGTATCTAGCAGCAAATTTCTCCATTAGGCGATCAATTTTTTGAGCCTCCCCTGGAAGACGAAATCCCTCTAGAAACATGCGCAGAGCTGAAACAAAATCCTTTCCTGAAAAGTCGTGTTGGTCTACATATGCATACATGACTTCTTTGTTAAATTTATCATTGTCTCCCAGGAACTCCCCAACCTGAGTCTAAAATAAGAATAGAAAAGACAAACTAGTGCATTTACACTGGGGGAGAGGAAAAGTAAATAAGAACAACAGTCATACTGCCCATATGTCTCACAAAAAGAGAGGCCTGTATGCAGTTAACTAAGACATATTCCTGCTTCTCCTATACTCTCTAAAGCAAAGTATTTTGGCCATATATTCCACCATAATGCTCTTACATGCTCGTATCTGCCTATTTTCATCCTTCTCTGGTTTTACTCATGTACCATTTTTTTCTATTAGATGAATTCCACATGTGCACAAGACAAAGTTAATATTACCAATGATTGATTGTTCTCTGCTGTAATGATTTTTGTAGTTAGGAAACTTACTACAGGAATGAAAAGCTTACTAAACTCAACTTTATTCCCACTAGAGTACAGATCTCAAATAGATGCAAGTGTTGCTCAAATATAAATAGCTGGTACTCAAATACATTCAACTTGATCACTGTCAATGCAACACAGTACAGTGAAAAATACTGTGCATTCAGACAAAGATGCCTGTATATGTAAACTGAGGTTAAAAAATTGTTTTGATGGCTGATTCTAAGTTCTAATACTGAAATTTGTGACTTCAGTCACAGCTGCAAGCATGGGCATATGCAAGCCTTTCCTTAGAAAACAATGGGGGTGGCTACTAAGCACAGCAGTGCAGACTGCCATTTCAGAAAGCTAAGTTTTTCATGACAATACCAACATGACATATTCTCACCCTCCTCAGCCAAATATTGCAGGACCCTTCCAAGTCCAGCAACAGCTGATAGCTGTAAATAAAATCAAAGAACTAATCTAGATTAAATAAATTCCCTTTGGGAGGCAGCAAAAAATGCTTTTCATGTTATTGCACCACATTATTCTTCAGCCATCTCTGAAGGACAGTTACTACTGGCAGTCCCTTATTGGACTAAAGTACATACACTTTAGTAAGTTGCTTCTAGCTATACTACCAACCAAGTACAAGTTTTGAGTCAGCTCAAGTAGGTCAGTCTTTTCCTTTACACTTCGCTGAACTGCAGGATGCATATAGTACAGGGTATAGCTCTAATGCATACTCCAATTCAAATTCCTTGAGCTTACAGATTTTAGAAGCGAGAGAAGTTTCCTTTTCTTCATTGTACAATAATGTTACATGCTTTAAAACACTATCATGTGATTTGCAATTAGTATAAAAACATCAGCATAAGCAAAAACAACCATCAGGAAAACAGTTTTCTTACTGAATCTAATCTTTCCTCTTGATGCAAGAACTGAGCAATATCTTCAGGGGTAGTGCCAAGCATTCCTTGTTCTTGCAGGTACTGAATCCCCCTCTTTGGTTTCTTATTGAATCTGTACAATCAAGATCAAGACGGAATGAGTTAACCCTTTTACCCATGCACAAAGCCGTAACAGCTTAAGTAAAAAGATTCAATAATTTTGGATGAGGTGTTGAAAAAAATCTATGTATTAAATATTTTTCCTTTATCCTGTGCATTAGATAGGAACGAGCTACTCCCTTCTATGATTATTCCCTTCATCACTGGATGATTTTATGCCCCCCGGAAAACATCCTCCTCTTTCTCTTTGCTACATAACTGCCAGCATGGCATCCAAGCAGCTCCCAGCAGAGTGAGCTAAACACTATCATTTACTCTAGCACTCAAGAAGAAAAAAAATATTCCACAGAAATAGCAAAGTCTTGGCTTGGAAAGGAACAATTATGCTCTGTTGCTTTTTGTTTTAATCTGTATGAAACAATCAAGAAATCCATGAGTTGCCTGTTAAGAATGGAAATGTACAAGACAAGAAACCAGGTAACTGAAAGAAACTGAAACCCTAAAGGACTAAGGCATGTTTGTTCAGGGTCTCAGAACTATACTACAGAAAACTTTTATTTTTGCATAAAGTGACCTCACTGAGGAGGTAAGGTGACAAGGCTGAAATCACACACAGAAGATTCATGTCAGACTGCACTGAGAAATTATACTATCCTCCAGTTCTAATTATGATAAGTTAATTAATCAGAAGGAAGCATCAGCTTAAGCATACAGGCACTTTCATCAGTAACGTGTACACTAAAATGGGTCGTATTCAACTGATCACGAGTTCAATGTTCTTTTTATCCAAATATAAAAATCTTATTTTTAGACAAGCAGGTCTGGAGAAAAAAGAACAAACATTCAGAGTACTCATCTTCTAGCTGTGAGGAATTAGGTTAACACAAAACACTGTTGACAGGCTCCAAAGGGGACACCATTTAGCACTCTTTCACCAGAGGAAGTGCTGTTACATCCAGAGTTTTTTTCCTAACACAAGATGAGTATCTATGAGGAGAAGGAAGAAAAACCCAGGAATCTTCATAGCTCCAAAAGAATCCACCCTCCCATGGGTGATAAAAGGGCACTCACAAGTCAATTCCTTGTTCTATTATTTCCTTTTGTTGCTTTAGGACCTCAAACTGCTCTGGGTTGTCAGTGCCAGACATCTGTGTGCTGTAACTGCCAATTCCTGATGAAGCAGTAGAATCCAAGGAATTTAAGCTTCCATATCTGTTAATTGTCTCAGGGTGTTTGGTTTCATTGTTGTCCTGTTCTGTGGGTTTTTCTTGGCCTATAAATTGGAAAGGGTTACATACATACAAAATACATACAGTGAAAAGAAATTAAAGGCACAGGTTATTCTTCAAATCCTCTCTGAAGGCTTCTAAAACTTACTAGGGTTATCTTCAATGATCTGTTTATTTTAATATAAATATTCTGCTTTTGTTTTGGTTGGGAAAATAACAAAAAAAAAATCACTACAACGTATCAAGGAGGATTCTTTCAGTACATCACATATCTGAAATTTAAGCCTTAAATTACAACTATAATTTGTAGGCACTTGGAAAAAAAATATACAACACCTTAGAAACCAAATTACAGATCTTTCCTTTTATTTTCAAGTCCGATGTTACTTTTGACCTGAAGCAAATCACACTATTCTAAATTTTTGAAACAGACTGTCTAAAAGTGTTTATGATCAGACATGCCAAGAGTTGGTGCTCTCAATTCACAAAGACAGGTGTGCTAACCACCTCTAAAAAGGTTATTACTTCACCTACCAACTTTAAGCACTTAATCTGAAAATTCTGGCATAACCTTAGTACTTTTCATCTCAGGTCAGATGGAAACAAGATTAAAACAAGTAATGATTTAGTTACTTCACTGCTTATAACATTTCAAGTTCTATAGCTATATATTAATAAATAAAAAAAAAAATACTCTCCATCCAGCTTGCCTCAGTAGTAATTTAATCAATATGAAGTTAGATAAAATTAGGGGAGCTTCAAAGTAAGTTTTGTGATCCTTTTAAAATTAGAAATACAGAAAATAACAGAATTTAGTCATTTTCAGTATAGTAGCTTTCTAGGAATTCATACAATTAAGAAAAAACAACTTGACAACTTGTTCAAATGACAACAATCCAAACTTACCAATATTTCTGCCAAAGAAAAAAAAAGTTTATTTTCTCTTTTTTTAATGCAAGAGATTTTACCAATCTGGACACTAACAGTATCAAAATACTGGAAAAAAGCACTAAACTCCTGCAGCACCTCTTTATTAAGCCAGCAGAAACACATCTCGTGCCTTACCAAGTGTTGTCTGAGAATTGGGATTTACATATTGATCCTTACTCCACTCCACCATGCACTTCAAGATTGATACTAAGCATTCTAATCCTTTTTTTCTCAAACTTAATTCCTAGAAAAGATTTCAAAACCAATACATTAGTGGAATGGAGAGTTTAGTCGTAACCTATCATGCCAAGAAACATGAAGCTTCATAAAGTTTCGTGGAATTTTTACCTGAACGTTGGACATGCCAAGTTCTTGGCTACCCCTTCCTTGAGCAATCTTTGATAGGTCATTAACCAGCCTTTCAAATATATTTGCTGCATTTAAATCACAATCATAGTTCACGTAGATGTCCACTACGCTCTGGGCATCTATAAACGAATTGACATTGTCAAACTTGGAACAAAAACTAGATCATTCAATGAAAGGCAAGTACAGTTTTGTTCTTTAGCATAAAAATGTAAAAACTAGAACCAAACGGTCCTTAATACCTGCACATATCCTTGTCAGCGTTTGTATAACCATCCATTTATGATCAAATGAGCTAGTAGAAGTTTCCAAGATATACAGGAAAATTTCTTTGAAGAAAACCTAACAAATATTCCAGGAAGAGGGAGAAAAAAAAATCTATTACAAACACAGCCGCTAACTTTGATGGCCAATATTCTGACAAAATTCTGAAAGCAGCACTTTAGAGGTACAGAAGATACGAAAAAACAAAAGGAGGAAAGGAGGAAATACAACTTACGCTTGATACATTCAAATTAGGAATTCAAATTATTACTTATGTACTTCTGGAGTTTTGTCCAGATGAAGAATTTGGTTTATATTCTGATCACTCAAAAACAGAAGAACCAGGAATGATGTGAAGTCCTGAAGGACAATTTTGCCTAACAAGAAGTCTAAAGCTGCTGTAGAGTTCATTTGGGATTTTGAAAGGAGAGGTATTACCTCACCACAACAGATTTTCTCTACGAGATGATGATATTATGGCACAAACATAACAAACAGCCACTTACGCCAATTTAAAGCATCAGACCTTCATTAGAAGGGAAACATCTTGACACAAAAGAATCGAATTACGGTATTAGATTATTGGAAGATGGGTACTGGTTAGGCACAGCATAAAAAATGCAGCAGGTCCATTAACAGGAAAGTTACTCTTCCCTAAGAGATATTAGTTTTTCCTGAAATCGCTTTAGTACAGATGCTTTTGTTTGGAACAGAGACTATTTTATCCCCTCTCAATTAGTTCCTCACCAGATCCCTTAGTATTATAGGCAGACTATTTCAGCTGAGCATGCTTAGCAGCTAGGGCAGGCTTTTTCTCACTTCTTCCCTAAGCAGCAACTGCTGTAACAGCACACGAACTCAAAATGTGAACTGCTATATGGCATTACATCACCATCCTACACAGCATTACATCACCATTCTGCACTTCTGAGAGCTCACCTCTTCATAGCCAGTTGTGGCTACCAAATCCACCAACATGTATTTTTTCTAGAATGCTGCCAATAGTCTCAAGCCATCAAGCCTCTCCTTCTCCGATAGCGGCATGCAAATATCCAAATATATAACTACCCTTGTTTTTAATATTAGATATTCCCTTATACCGCAGAATTTTTACAGAGATTTTTATGCTATTAGCCAGGTAGGATAAGCATAAGGCTAATTTCACTTTAAGTCACATGTTCAGGGAAAAACAGCAACATTGATTTTTAAGCAACTTTGATGGTAAGCTATTTCCCCAAGCAAAATGTGCTAACAACATTTCCATTTTATTGGCCTCTTTAGAGAAAGAGAGGCACACAGCACAATCCCAGCTACTAGTCTTAGTAAGGAAAGCATCCCTAGGAAACAGGAGTTCAACACATAACAGATCAAAGGCTTTCAAGCATTTAAATATACTCAAGAGTACTAGACTGATTTTAGCCGCAACTTTATGTAATCCAAACAAAGGAAGACATAAAATTTTAGTAAAGGTCATGCTATGAGCATGACCTTTAGTTACATATTTGCTGTTTTCTGATTTTTTACTGAAAAATGGTAATGTTATATACCCTCTGGAATCAGGAAAATATTTTTTTTTCTGATAGAGAATTTAAAAAAAGAAGTCACTGATGGAGCAGAGAAAAAAGTTTCAAGTATAAAAACTAAACCCAAATCTAAGATAGAAGAGAAATTATCTGGAAGGTCTGCATACTATGAAGACACTTTAGATCTCTCTGCTTCTGATACAGAGCTGACTTCTTGCTTCTGGTGACAACTTTGGACAACCATATCTTGGAATGAAGAGCTTCTCAAAATTATACTGATTATTTACATTTCAGATATTTAAAAATGCTATCTATCACTATGTTACTTATTGCAGTTCATGTCACAGAGTTGAAACTTTATTCCTAACATACCAGAAAAGTAAACCAGAAAAGAGATAATTATTTAGTTTGGTCAACTGAAAATAAGAACTTTAAGATAGCTTATTCACAGTTATGAAAGGGTGGTAATGGTAAGTATAGCTAAATGACACCCCAAATCCCCTGATATCCAGGACTTGATTTGCTGCAAATATATTCATTGACCCATTTAGAAATACAGTTACAATACAATTAAGGTACCACTCAAACTATTTTAACTGTCAGAGGGCAGTGTTAGCTATTTAAGTCAAAGGACCAAGGGAGGGTTACTTTCAACAGAATCTGAAACTATTATTTTAAAATACACCAAAAATTTCTTACACAGATGAAGAATGCAGCCTCAATCCCAAAATATATAGATTTTGCATATTATAAATCAGAGCATATGGCTCTCCTTACAGCTCCAAGACACAAACTGAATATGAAGTTATCTACTCGTCTACCCACATCTTCTCAATAACCTTTAGGATCAGTAGCTGAAAGAAGAGGAATTCTTAGCTCACAACCAGGAAAAATTCAGAATAAGTTTCTAGAAATTGCTGTCCCCCATACTTTGTAATGAATACTTTGGCAGCATCAAGCTTTTGGCTTTCATATTTGTGAGGAGGAAATGCAGCCCTGCTATGTGGTGATGGTCCTAATTTAGCATATTCTAGAAGCTGCTACAATAGCGTATGGTATCCTATATCCAATTTTCCTCAGATATGTCTTCGTTTTCTGTTTGGAATTTGGGGAAAGGATGGCAGTGATGGAAGCTCGTCAAATTTCTGTCAGGGAAGCCGGATTGCAATGCATTTACCACCTACACGCTGACTTGTAAGCTCTGCAAACACACAGCGAGTCCAACACTTTCTGGGAAGCAGGCTGTGTGACTGAAGAGCAGCTCGGCCCAGTCTGTCTGATGTGCTGAACGCTGCACATGCACTACACTCTTGTTGAGCACACACAGTTTGTCTTGAAAGTCTTCAAAATGCATCATATTTTCAAGGTAACCTGTATTTCTATCCAAGCTATGCTCAAGGAAATACCGGAAATCCTATCGTTTCTTCCCCAAAAAGGCATCAAAATAACCTGGTAAGTGATCAGAACACAATACCCTTCTGACACGGTACTGGCAAAATGAGGTTCTTCCTCCAAAGCTGCCACAACATATCAATTTATACAATGACGTCCATTGATGAAGAAATCCCTGAATTCAAGGTCCTTATAACAGCAACATTATCAACATTTCTCAGCATCTTTTCACATACTTAACCTCCACACTTAGGGGGCAATCTGTAGGTTTCAGTATTCACATCAACTCCCCAAACATAAAATGACCAAAATGAACAGTAGGAACACACCGCGCACACTACTACTTTATTCACCATGGAATGAAAATCTTTAACACATGGGACACACAAGAGGGTATCCACGTGGTTCAAATGGACAGAATCGTTCCAAGAAGCTGCTCATACCCTACAGCATAAGAATTGGAAGTCAAGAACAAAGCCTCTACATATGTCTTGCTTTCCCCTATGACTTCGAATGTATCCATCCAGTGAGAAAATCTGCAATGTCTGTCAGGATGCGGATAACTCTTATTGCTAAGAATATGGACATAACTCTACTTATGGCCCAAGGAGTTAAATCATGCGTACACCTTTTGAGACCTGAGGAAATGAGATTATCTTATTCAGGACATATATTGATGTTAGGCCCTGATATACAAAGGGAAGTGGCTACAATAATCAAATAGCTGGGATTTCCCTAGAGAAAGAAATCTGTTCAAGTGACCGCAAAGAGAATCCACAATGCATTTCAAGTCATTTTTTATTATTCTAAAATTCCTTTGCAAAACCATATATTAAAGTCTTTTCATAAGTGTACTCATTTTCTTAATTTGTACTATGCAGCGCACAGCTAAACTTCCTAATTGCATTATTGAACATCGGTCGACCGAGCTTACCCACAAACCTACTCATTTCTGAGTTTCAGCGTCATTCTGTGATAATACCATGCCACAGCCAACAGAAAACTCGGCTTTTAAATAAAGGAAACTAACTTGTATAGTAATAGTAGTGAGTATGGGCATAATGTTATGATTGTAAAAATTCACCTCAATCAGAGTAAATCAAAGCATGTTTTGCACTGTAAGATTTCTTATGTTAATGTCTATTATTAAGTGATGAAATGGCCTATTTATTTATTACATACTTCATTTCATGTTCTAGTTAAAATTTGATGGAAATTTTTTTAAACAAAAGTTTTCCTATCACCTTGCACTTCACCAAACAACTACTGTAAGTGTCATATTACTTCTGATGTTACAGAGCAAATCTTATTCAATTTCTAAGTATTCCAAAGGCAATGCTGGTATTTTACTCAAAGGGGGCTTCAAGGGCATTGTTGCAAGCAAGTCCATTGTCACTGGGTGAAAAAGAGCTTCTATGCATGGGAAGATCTGGCAAGTCTTACAGAAAAGCTGAGATTCAGAAAGGAAAACAAATTTATCTAAGCAAGACCAAGCTACACACAAACATAAACAAATGTTCACTTAACACCCCCCCACCCCTTAAATTAGAAATTCATGTAACATACCTCAATCTGCATCTTTAGATGAGTCTTAAAGTTTGAGAGGAGGGTAAGAAATATGGAAAGTGAAAGTTCAAAAACTTCTGGAACTGATGAGACTCCATTTTTTGACAGTGCAACACAAAGGTACTGCTTAATAGCATTAATAAACATCTCATTTGTCCTGAAGACAGGTCCTGCATTTTGCAGAATGGACAGAAGCAACTGCAATGAAAGAATCTTTGATCGCAGTTCATGAGATCTAGAATAAAACAACGCAGCATATCAGCTCAGTGTAAGTCGTAAAAAATAAACGTTCTCTTGAAAAGTCAATACACACCACAATGATTTTGTATGTGGAATGTTCATGAAATAAAGTCAAATTTGACACAACCTGGTGTAGGAAGAGTCATAAAAAGATGTTGATCTTTTTTGTTAAAGTGGTCACTCTTCAGCCAAGAAGGTGGGCAAGAATAACCTTTCCAGTTACTGTTTCTCTGCATTACTGTTGAGCCACTCTCTCCTCTGCAGCACAGCACCGCAGAACAGCAGTAACAGTAGGCAATGCTGTCCACCTTAGCCAGAGGATAAAGGGAGCATTCTTCCCTTTTAATGGATTTTTGGAAGATTCCATCTAAAATATCCACCCCATCTACAGAACCCTGACTATGAAAAGGTGGAAATTCCTCCTCCTCCTCTACTTCCACCAGCATGCAGAGTTGAAGGACCATAAAGACAACAACTGTACTGCCTGACCTACTTCCTCCCAACACTGAAATCTCTGTTCTCAAATATAGTATTTTATATTGTTTATCAGTCACTGGCCCCATCCCACTCCAAGAGCAGCTAAGAAACATAACATGCCTATTTTAAGCATGGCAATAGCAAAGTCAGGCAACTGCAGTGTTGTCAAGTGCTCCACGGTAACATCACACTTCTTACAGACTGAAGTAAGCTAGAATTCATGTCAGAAGAGCACTACTATTTATGCTTTTAAAAAACAAAAGAAAATAAAACCAGAAACAGCCAAAAAACCCACAAACCACACACACAACAAAGTGTAAAGGAAATCCCGCATCTATGAAAATATAATGCAATTTAAATAGCATTCTGCATGAAAGCATTATCTCCTCAGACTCCTGATGCTCCTTCCCCCTTTCTGATCATTTCAAAAAAAACTATAACTGTTCTGAAGAGCAGGTATAGACACAATGGCTTTCCCAACAAGAGAGTCCACAGCTTTCATTAAACAACCACCCACTGACAGAGGACAGTTATGAAACATAAGGAACAATGACAGGAAATTTTTCATACAGTACAGCCCAGACACGGTAAGGAGCGCTTCAAGTCAACACGTGACACACGCAATAGTTGAATATTTGCTGTATACTGCAAAAAAACAAGCTTAATGAAGAAAAAAAAAAAGTAATTCCAGTCTAGCTAAAAACAAAAATGCAAATTAGTAACAAGCATGTTGCAAATAAACTCAATGATTTCTGCACGCTGGCAAATAAAGTGGCTGGAGGGGAATCAATCTGCAAACATTTCAAACTCAAAAGATAATCCCAAGCTTAGACATTTTGTCTGAAGACGCTTTTGAGAAGCAAAACATAGCCAGTCAAATTGAGTGAGGAACATGTTCCTCCCATTCCTCCTAATGGGTTGCAGGTCAAAGGAAATGCTCCAAAACAGCTCTCTGCAGGAGTTCTTCAGGAAAATGCCTGGCTCTGGACACTCCACAGCTGCATGGAACCTAACATAACAATCTCCTTTGATGCAAAAGGCTTGATTTTTACATCACGTTGTGTTTACATCAAGTGTGCAGACAGCACATGACCAGACCATACTTGGCTATGAAACGTAAGAATTTAAATATGAAGAGAATTTCAATCATAAATAAAATATTAAATATTGCCTACTTCCAGCAAGTGTCAGCTCATAACTGAAATCCTAACTTGCTGGCCTTACCAATTCTGTATGATGTGTAAAGCCCACTTAATTTAAAACAAGTTTAAGGACTAAAAGCTAAAAAGTGAACCTTCAAGACATTTGTCCCCCATCTTATTTTATTCCAGAGAAAAAGGAGATAAAGACATTAAGCAGGTTCCCAGAAAGCATAACCTTGATCTCAACTCCCAGCCCTGTGATTTTAAGCTAAAGGTCCATGTCCAGTTACTTAAAATTTAAAAATATTTTCATTAAAGACTTCATAGCTAATTTCACTATAAAGATGTTTTTTAAAGAGGCAGATAAGACTTTTTTAAAATGCATGCTACGCCTCCTCTTCCAATTACAGCATGTTTGTAATAGTGAAGAAAGCCATCAATGCCTCAGAACCACGAACCACCGATAAATTCTAGGCACTTCTCCAAACACAGGACGTCTTTGAATGCCTTTGCAGCTAATTCTTGTTGCCCTAAATGCCATTTCCTCCAATTTGTTCTATGTGAAGAGCTTAATCAGTTCTAATACAAACATCAAGGACTCCATGGATTCAAATGAGATGGTACAAGTGCCTCAACAGCTATTGCTGCTCTTCCAGAGGGAGTTAATCCATTAAAGCCTTTAAAATAAATGGACAGTCTTAGTCTCAGAGAACTGACTAAAGACAACGGGATTTTCATTGCATTTCCTGGAAGACAAATTCTCAAAAATAGTGAGGAAAAACCTCATGCCTCAGTCTTTGTCCTGACTTTCCACAGTGCATCACTAGACAACAATTTGAAAATGGTTCTAGACTAACCCTTCAAAACCATTTCTACTACATCATTTTTTTTCAAGCTTATTAAATCCACGACACATATCAGCAATTAAATTAAACTCTCTTAGAGTTACTTGCTTTAAAAGTTAGACCTTGGAACAGTAAAGCTGATTTTATTTTGAAGAATACTGGGCCTTTGATCATCATCAGAAGTCATACTACAGTTTTAATATCTTAGGAACAAAAAAGTGTTCCTCTTGAAAATTATTATCAATTGTTCCTAATGTGCAAAAAAATTCTATCCAAGATCAGGAAAGCGAAGTTCTTTGTCAACACTCACAACTAATACTAGCACCCATCTAAAGAGGAGAATAATTTTTTTTGGTTTACAATGAACAATTCTCTAAGCCAAATTGAAAACATTATATCTTCAGTCAGAGGACAAGATTTCCAAAACAGCCAAATAAAGACTTTTTTCTCAAAACACTTGAGTTTTGATTAAGGAGACTGTCAAAAGTGTCCAACCTGAGCAAAAGAATGAAACATTGTATCATAAATTTATCATAACCAGTATCAGCTCAAAGTGAGAGCTTATATTAAGATGAAGTAGAGTTGGGTACGTGTACCGGATAGCCAATATGCAAGAGACATAAGAAATTGTGAGGCATAAACAGCAACCGTTACAAACCTAGGTGTTACTTAAAAGCAGAGCAACATTAGCTGAGACCAAAAATACCTGAAGACCTTCTTTACAAACCCTTCTGAAAAGTGTTAGAAAGAGCAACTAGGAAGAACATGATGTACTTACAGGAAGCATAGGCACTGTTAAGAAAATTCTAAACAGGTAGATGGGTAGCAGCAGTTGCTTTCATTTAACATACAAAAGATGCGATAAAACATAAAAGTACCTTTTCAAAGTTTCTAGAATCTTTTTACCATACCATTATTTTCTCAGTAACTGAGGACTCAGAACTCTTAAAAATATTTAAATAAATTATTTTTATTTTCAAATAGAAAAGATTCATTATGAGAACTCTTAATTCTACTTACTTTGGATCTGGCGGTCCATCTGACAGGGGCTTCATGGAGAGTTTACACAGTGACCTGAATACAAGGAAGGCATCCTTTTGTAAAATGTGGGAAAACTTAGCACCAGGGGTAGGTCCTGAAGAATTTCCAGATTCCTAAAGAAGTTAACATATTTCAGTATTCCATTTTG
>NW_008824238.1:8333518-8340430 GCF_000699105.1 Pygoscelis adeliae | reverse complement strand
AAACAAAACAAAATATTCTGCAGTCCAGTTAAAATGAACAAACTCAGTAATAAAAATTGCCTTCTCAATAAAAAGTCAGAATTAAAGACTGTCATGAAATTAGGTAGGTCAAGTTTAAGTAAGGTAACTTGCAGTGAATTATCTACTGCAAATGTCTGAAGGCAACTAGGTTAAAACAGAAAAAAACCCCGTGACATTTTAATAGAATGCGAGTAGTTACATATCTGTGGCAAGATACATTTGGTAAAATTCCTATAGTACAATAATCACCCCTATTACTAAATTCTTGCAATTCTGTATTGCTGTTCCTTATATAAGCAATGTGTTTCATGTTAACCTTCTATTTGTATGGCATATGTGACTGTAGCTTTTTAAGCTTAAAACCTATTATTCCCAAACCTAATTACTCAGTACACTTTGAAAGCAGATACCCTCTGTCAGTTGATAGTGCATACATGCTGCTATCTGATACAACAGAGGGAGTATATTTTCACATCTTTTTTGTTAATGAACATCAAATCCTCTCAGACGTGAAACTTTTTATCTGAAATCATTCCAGTAAGGTCATGCTATAGGCTTGAAATTTCTATTTCTCATTTGAAAAGAGTACACTGAAATTATACGAGTATGTCGATAATTGGCTATATTCTTCACTATGTATATTGAATGCTAGTTTCATAGTTTCTCAGGATCACTTCAAAAACAGGGAACTGAGTTCTCTGATCTTGGAACAGTGTACTGTGTGGGGCAGCTAAAAATATGCTAGGATAAAAAAAAGGCATAGCATGCAAAATTTACTTACAAAAAATTAAACAGTGCATTCAAATAGAATAATGCTGAGAACATGACTTAATACTTGAAATTCATGTGAGTAATTTATTTTATGGAATTATATTAAACACATTACACAAGCATTGGGCAACACTTAAAACGCAGTACTTTTTTCGGTATTTCCTAATTTGTATCTGCCTGTACCTGAGTATCGTTGGAAGAGACAGATAATCTGTCATCAGGTAAAGATGGTGTATAAGCAACAGAAATTGGAGTCCCTGGAATTCCATTTGCCTGAATGTTTTCACTGTCACTGCCATCCTCTAATGTTACAATTGTGCCATCACCACCTGCACTTTCAGCAGTCCCTTCCACATCTATCAGAAAAGATGTAAAAATTATAAACAAACATTACATAAGAATGTAAATTAAAAAGAACGTTTAAATACTAAAACAATCATAAGCAAAGTATTATAAGGAGGAGCTTAAGGCAGAATTTACATGGCATTATATAACTAAAAAAAATCCAAATACTCTTAATTCCCACTAATGAAAATTACAGTAAAAAAATGACTTATAACTTTGCATTGCCAGGTTCACCATTCTATCAAGTTTCCAAGAACGATTAGGGGCAGGGGAAGTCACTGATTTGATACATACTTTCCAACAAACTGAAAAATGTAGTGCTACACTGCTACTACAGAGAGAGGCCCATTTGTGAAGAATTTATGCGGAAATAAAACAGAAAAAAGGAACAAGAATTTGTATTGTAAAAAGATAATTAGTCTCCAATATAGATAGTGTAAATCAATATATGAAATCTTGTCCATTTTACTGTTAAATAATGCACAGCTACGGTCAGAAAACTGAAAATTCAGCATGTAAGTGTTATTTAAATAGTGACATTTTAGTTAAATATTCAGAAGTTAAAATAATTCTTAATGTCAAGATTCAGAGTGCAGTCACTATTGACTAGACAGATATTAATATAATACCTCCAACTACTATGTTCACCATTTCCTGCACGATACTTTCTACAATTTCTTGCGCCTTCTCTTCACACTCATTGCTTTCACCATCGTACGTTCCTCCATCAGCTTTAGAAAGACCTTTAGAAAGAAAAACAAACCCAAACAAATATTAATAAGAAACTCAGAAATTAAGGAGATATTTTACTTGCATTTAATATTTTAAAAGTCAATTACAAATCTATTAATAGGAGAGTATACGTTAAAAGATAGTGTTTGGATGCTTTGAAAATAGTATTTGCAGAACATAAGCATTCCAGTGTTTAACCTGTAAATGGTAATTAATCCACAGGCCTAGGCCAACGAAAGACATCAATTTCGTATTTTCACGTACATTAAACACTGAAAACTTATGGGTTTTGAGATGTTATTCTCTAAAACTTTCACAATATTACATAGGTGCAAAGAGGAATCTTTGCTACAGTGACTACAACAGAGTGTAGGACTAAAGGATACTCGTGATAAAGTTTAACAGTGGCAAGGACAACAGGCATTTTGCATTAGTCAACTATTTGAAAATATATGCCTGACTCCAGTTTTGGGAGAGAGGAAAGAAGACAATCCTCAAGACTTTCTTTTTACAGACATTTTCCCTCCCTCCATGAAACAGAAATACACACTGATTACTTTCTGCTGCTGTGGCTTGGTCGGCTTCTGTCTGTTCATTTTCAGCACTAGAAATATCAGATCCATTTTCTGCCTCCGCATCTTCTTGAAGATTCTTGTCCACATCATTTGTGCTGTGGTCAAGCTCCCTCTCATGTTCTTTAGACAGCTGATCAGTCTGTGTTGGAATATGTCTCAATTGAGGTGACTCAGGCTCATGATGGCTTACTGGAGACTGCTGTAGATGGTGTTGCTGTCTGTGTCTTTCCTTTTCCATCTGTTTGGCTTCCTGAAGCTACAAAAACATTGCAATCACACAAGAATTTCACTATCAAAACAAAACAATGAGCTGTATACATATTGTATACATTATTTTATAAACATGAAATCTCTATTGTCTCTGCTTACACAGTGCCTTCACAAAGCTGTAGCAGTTTAAGAAAAATGCAGCCTTTGTATTATTATAAATAATTTTAATATCATGGGATAAACATTTGCAAGAGGGCTGCTTCCCAACTATGCACGTTACACTTAACCATACCTTCACTGTGAAAGAGGCATGACTAAACTACACATAGTGTAAGACCGAGAGTTGTCTGCCTGCCCTATAAGGAAGTTCAGCCAGTAGATGTGACAATATACAAGGACTGCATGGAGAAACATCAAGGCAGACTTTTTTCTTTTTTGAAAGCTCTCACAAAGAGAAATACGTTGGAGAACTTACGAGTCTTCTGTTATCCTACCAGCATGTGGTATTAAGGGAAAGACTTAAACAAAAAAGACCAAAAAAACCAAACCCAAACAAACCAACCCCCACAAAACCCCCCCACAAAAACCTCCCACAAAACCAACACTGACTAAACATGCAGGGAAAAAAAAAACAACCAAAAACATGAGTTAAAACTGATAAAAGCAGCACTTCCAAAACACTACAGAAGACCGATCCTCGGGAAGAAATCATCATACTTAAAACTGTAAGACAAAGACTATTTTAGTTTCGTGGTTCCTTGATCTGGAATCCCCAGAAAGGGAAGAATTTCTGTAACTTATCTAATGGATTAAGACAACAGTCATTAAAGTCAAACCAAAGCAGGGTGTTCTTTGAAGCGATGCTCTAAGGACTGGCTTTCTATCCCTGCAGAGCCTAGCATCCACCAAAAGCTGTATAACTTTTTATACTGTTGTTTTGGCTACTATGGTCTCAGCCCTTTACTCTTCCACTTAAAGCTTTCTATGCTGCATCTTTTGGGGTGCTATAGATCCCCGAGTAGATACTACTTTTCAAATTACAGCTCAAATAATTCATTCTAGCATTTGTTAGCTATCATACTAAAATAACTGCCCCGAGTGTGCAAAACAAGCAGAACTGCTTATGAACTTGCATAAAGCCTAGACCTATAGTCTGGCAAAAATGAAGACTTCCATTGTAGAATAATAATAATAATAATAATAATAATAATAATAATCCTCTTCTATATTAAGTTGCTTAAAAGGACAGTTACTGAAGAGATTTCTCAAAGCACTCAGGTACGGCATGGTTTCTGCCGTGACTTCTTATAAATATGACGTCTCGTAAATCTTCAACTGTGATGGTACCACGTACCAATATGCAGTTGCTTCTGAGAGGAAAGTAAGAAAGTACTACATATTCTTAGAAAAAACTTAAAAGAGTATGTAATAATACAGCAGAATTACTTCTAGAAGTAGCTAGGAATTCAACCAGTTCTCAAATCTGGGCATCTGCTTTTTTGTTTGTTTGGGTTTTGGGTGGTTTTTTTCTTTTAATAGGAATTAGGAAAATTACTTTGCCCTATTGATCTTTATTATCAGCAATAGAAGGCACAGAGTATGTGCTGGGGTCCCTGCTGACAACTCACAGTAGCAATTTCAGTGACATATAAGTATCTGTTAGTGACTACTCCACATTAAAATGTTAAAAAATGTAAATGATTACATGACTGGAAAGGTTTTTTTGATTGGATTTTTGGCGGGGTTTTTTTGTTTTAACCATGGATCAGTTCTTCAGTGTTTATCATCACAACAACATTGGAGCATTTCACTAACACTAATGTACTCCATATACACTCTTATGCAGGTAGTGTGGCATCTCTTGAGAGCCTGACAATAGAAACTGAAGTTGAACACATCCATTAAACACGGAGGACCACTACGAGAAGTTTAAATCCTATACACCACCCCCACCCTCCAAAAACACATTTCACACCTATTTCAGAGTACAAAACACAAAAAGAACAATGTAAGATAACAGATTCTTTTTTTCTTCCCCAAAAGTACGTACGTTAGAAAAGCCAAAAAGCTTTAATAATAATGACAAAACAAATCTCTCAAGCTGGTTTGCTTTTAAGAACTAGTTTCTATATAAAGATACCGAGATACTCACTGCTTGATTTTCCATTCGTGCAAAAATGACATTCAGCATTTGTGTTAGAGTGGCCTTGGCTGTGGTTTGATTTATGAGATTTTTGCTTGCTAGATAGATATTGTAACATGTTCTTACAGCCTGTAGCACTGTTCCTTCATGGATTTCTATGTGTTGAGATGTTACTGCAGTGAGCAAAGCCTAAATAAAAAAACACACACATATATATATTTTCCAGTCAAAACTTTTCTTGTCAATCAAATAGTTTGCAAATGAATAAATATCAAAACTGGATTACTTTTAAAATATAACTAAGCACATATCTTGAACTGCAGTCTAATTAAGTTTTCCCATGTACTCTTGCAGCCATATCGGAACATCATACATACCAGTTATATTAAATTGAGAGTGTTTTTAATCAACATATCTAGGAAATACATGTTTCATAGCATATAACAGCAAGAAGTACCAATGGAGTTATCAGACAGGTAGTTAATAAAAGTCATCCTAGAATTTTCTAGACACAAAACATGAACAGACTACCTGTTAAAATCTGGAAAGCAATCCAAAAGAGTCCAAAAGTTGTTTTACAAATAAATGTAAATGTGAAGAATAAAGACTGAGTATGAGATCAGGCAGTTTTAAGTGGGACAACTACCCTTTCTAAACACTCTCTTTGGGTAGATGCTAGAATATTGTGTTGCCCTCTCTGTAGAAATTAACTTCTTTCTTTCCATTTGAGCTAGTATCGGGGTTTTTTTTGTTGTGGAGATTTGGGTTTTTTTTTTTAATTTTATTTTACAAAAAAATATGCAAATAAGCCTGTAAAAGATCAGGTAACACAGAAGTAAGGAACACATTATCTTTATGTGAGGTAGAGGCAGGCTGGATTAAAGAGCAGAAACAGAGGCAGATGAAAGCTGAGGACAGGGTGTGAAGACACTGTCAGAGGAGCGTGTCGGACAGTGGAAGGAAAGGGGAAGAGTTTGGTCCCCAACAGAACAAACATGTTTATGCTGATCATTATATTCCAGCAGAAGAAATCAAGGAATTTTATGCATTAAAGACTATGACAGAGTTAATGATTTAATAGGGTGTTTAGGGTAAGAAAGAAAATAATTGGAAGCACTGGAAAGCTTATACTTCTGTAAGTTTATCACAATTAAAAACAAAAGTGTTGTGTAATTTACTCATCAAACCATGCCTCATTTCTCTTACTGACATTGTCAGCACCTCTGTCCACACATAGCACCAAGTGGACAAAGAGTATCCATTGCTCTCTCAAACCCTTTAAAAATAACTGTACAGCTTAACAGAAAAAGAAAATCAAAGACCCACCTCACTGAGCTGCTGCTGAAGAGACCTGAATTCTACTCCTAGATAAGCAGTCCGCTTAAGGTCCCTTCTTATTCTACCCATGCTGCCTCAGTTCTCTCATCAGTGGACATAGGGAGGTACATATATGGATGACTGTACTTACATTTCTTACTGGAGAGTATACATTCCCATCTGCATGACCACTAAACAGCATCTCACGATACAATCTACAAAGTAGTACTGCATGAATGCCCACTAGAAGTCTTTTTTATCAAAAATCAAAAGGAAAAAAAAAAAATCAAAAAACAATCAAAACCCAACTGAAGAAAAGAATTCACAGAGGTAGGTAAACTGTAGACAATGGCTTTGTTAAAGGAACTTAAGTCTCCGAGCACTGCTACTGTTATTTTTCTCTTCCCAAAATTCAGTTTACATGTCACTGGCCTTCACCAAGAAGTGCTAAGTTGAAATTCATACCACCATCCTTAATTCTTACCCTCTCTGTGCAATGATTCGATACTTCCACAGAACTTATCAATATCCTGCTTCTGCTAATGGAAACATCATTCAGGGAAGAGGACGTATAAAAGCTGTAACAAAATCCAGTGCCTTATCTGGATGGAGATTGGTGACAAGTGGTGTCCCTCAGGGGTCCATACTGGGACCAGTACTGTTTAATATCTTCATCAGCAACATAGACAGTGGGATCGAGTGCACCCTCAGCAAGTTTGCAGATGACACCAAGCTGAGTGGTGTGGTTGACACGCCAGAGGGACAGGATGCCATCCAGAGGGACCTGGACAAGCTTGA
>NW_008824238.1:8325214-8333434 GCF_000699105.1 Pygoscelis adeliae | reverse complement strand
GAGAAGGACTTGGGGGTACTGGTGGATGAAAAGCTGGACATGAGCCAGCAATGTGCGCTCGCAGCCCAGAAGGCCAATCGTATCCTGGGCTGCATCAAAAGAAGCGTGGCCAGCAGGTCGAGGGAGGTGATTCTGCCCCTCTACTCTGCTCTGGTGAGACCTCACCTGGAGTACTGTGTCCAGCTCTGGAGTTCTCAGCACAGGAAAGACATGGACCTGTTGGAGCGGGTCCAGAGGAGGGCCACAAAAATGATCAGGGGGATGGAACACCTCTCCTACGAAGAAAGGCTGAGAGAGTTGGGGTTGCTCAGCCTGGAGAGGAGAAGGCTTCGGGGAGACCTTATTGCAGCCTTTCAATACTTAAAGGGGGCTTAAAAGAAAGATGGGGACAGACTTTTTAGTAGGGCCTGTTGTGATAGAAGGGGTAATGCTTTTAAACTAAAAGAGGGTAGATTTAGGCTAGATAGAAGGAAGAAATTTTTTTACGCTGAGGGTGGTGAAACACTGGAACAGGTTGCCCAGAGAGGCAGTATATGTCCCGTCCCCAGAAACATTCAAGGTCAGGTTGGACGGGGCTCTGAGCAACCTGATCTATTTGAAGATGTCCCTGCCCACGGCAGGGGGGTTGGACTAGATGACCTTTAAAGGTCCCTTCCAACCCAAACCATTCTATGATTCTATTCTATGATCTCTATATAAATGAGTCTGCCACCAAAACCTGTTTATACATTTAAACCATTCACCACCTATCCCTTCCCTTCTCCCCTTACTACAGACACCTTCTACGCTGGCCTACACACGCGATTCTGTGTGTCATTTTCACTTATCTTTTGTTAAGTGTTGTACTGTTCCACCTCTACCTTATTGCTAGGAATTCCTGTGGGGTTCGTGAGACTTGCAGATAGTGAGTTAAAACACGCTGAACCCCATTAATTAGAGTTGCACATCTCTTCTGATCAGGTAACATATCTACATCCCCTACACCACAGTACTCTCACACTCCAAAATTAATCCCCAAAGCTACTCATATCAATTACAGCTCTGCTGACTTCTCCAACTCTTTCCTACACGTTTCAGGAGCAAACGCAATCACCCTGAAGGCAGGTAACTCCCAGTGATTAGATTCTGCAGTCTCTGATCTGTCTGGAAAGGCTGCACACACGTGTATGTATTTTAGTATTCTACTTTTTCAAGTTTTGTGCATCAAAGTCCTGAAAGGCCAAAACAGAAAGCTCCCTTAACCTTTCACTAATAATTCTGTAACAGAATTAACCTTGATTAACTAGTTTAAAAAAACAGAATCAGTAACTCTTGAAAACAAGCCAAACAAGTGAAGCCCAGGCATAAACAGACAGCCATTTTTTCCAAAGCACTACTGTTTGGGCCCAATACAGTGAGTATTTAGATTTAGTTAAGATTTCTTTCCCCAGTTCCAAAAGAGAACACTGAGACACACACACTTAAAATATGTCAGTTTAAGAACCACCTACAATTTCTCACTTGGAAGATAAGGTCTCTTGCTGCCTAGCATTTAGGATACTAACAAAAAGGTGCAGGGGGGCGGGGGATCAAGTCTCCATCTCTTTTGTTCTAGCTATGTCATTCATAAAGTTACTCCTTTTTGTCACTTTCTGTCTCCTTGTTAAATTTGGGTGATTAAGAATTTGATATTTGAAAGTCCAATTTTAACTTCCATCTCAGTTCAGTAAAGTCTTAAGGGTTTTGGTTTTTTTTTTCTCAACTTTTAATAACAGGAGACAATGCCTGCTAGTAGAAAAAGATGACAAGGCTACAGATGGATTATGTGCTCTTTTGTTTTAATTGGCTTAGCAGCTTGAATTTCATAAGTTTCTTCAGTATGCTTGTTATGACTACTAGAGTTTGGTTCTTTTCACACCACCTGACAAGGGGGTGTGGAGGCAAAGAAATGGTTACACACACACACACAGACATACCTCCTTAACATATTAATCCGAATTCACTGAATAACTACATCTTCTATGCAGACTGAGAAATCAGTCTTTCCAGCAGGGCATCTCCTTGCAGATATCTAACTATTAAAGAGTTCAACTTGGCTACAGAGGTCCTGACAGTCACTTCTTTGGGTTTCTTTCCTTCTCAGGCACTACAGACAACGAACCCTAATGACTACTATACATGTCTGTAAACTGACAAGCAATTTTAACTTCGATCTTTTGCTAATATCTTTCATATTCCTTCCAACTTGGAGCCATCTTCAGGCTATTAGTCATGCTTGCTTCATGTCTCAATGCCACTTCTCTTCCTCTACTATCACAATCCAGCAGAAATGTAAGAACGAACATGAGACAGGAAATATTTTACAATTACTTTCTGACAGCATCCTTCCCTCTTGGCAGCTTCCATTTAGGGCTCAACTTGATGGCATGCCCTAAACAACATCACCTCATTCTGTATCATAAAAGAGTACATCATTACCACAACAGGCGTGACAGCTAACCACGAGAAACCACAGGCTGCGATCAGGAGCAGCCATCCTGCTCCTCTGAAACCCTTGTCAACTCAGATGTTAGAAAAATAATCCTTCCCTTTCTCACTTTATCAGTTTTTGTCAGATTACTCTGCAACCTTACTCTGTGGCCAAACAGCTACTAGGTCCGGTGCAAGAAGGAAGAGAGGGGAGACAGATGAGTAGAAGACAACCACCTCAGCAACAGTCCCCAGTTAAGCAGAATTACACAAAATCTCAAACTGCTACACAGCAATGCACGTCCTTGGGAGGTGGAACAACAAAAGCTCTGCCTTCCTCCCAGCCACTCTTACTGCTTACTTTGCAACAGGTCTGGGGCATGAAGCCACCTGTGCTATTTAAATGGCAACACATTAATACAATTAAAAACAAAAAATAACAAAAAAACCCCACAGGTGCTTTTCTGGTGTTTGGCTTTGGGCTGGGTTTTTTTGTGGGGTTTTTTTGTTTGTTTGTTTTAAAAGTGATTTTAGTTGATTCAGAGTATTAAATGCATGCCAGGACAACGGATGGGTAGGACAACATCTGGGAGCAAAACCTGTACCGAAAAATGCCTCTCTGCAGATGTCAGAACAGCAAGCTACTGCAGTGGCTCTACTGACTATGGAGTCACAGCATTAGGTTGCTCTTTTCTATCACGGTAAAGATTTGCTGCTCAAGGCTTTTTGCAGCTGAGTTCCCACTCCGTCTGGTCACACTTAGCTCATCTGTTTTCAGCCAGTATCTTCAGTGTGAGCTAAGAAGAGATGATTAAAAAAAAAGCCTACTTTACTGTATTCCTTCCCTTTGCTGTTCTTGAGGCACAGAAGAAAAATGTTATAAAAACATTGTTAGCACTACCTTATTATACTTCAGGTCCTTCCACAAAAGCTTTCTTTGTCACAAAGCCTGCAACAATACCAACAGCCATCAAGCTTTCCTTGTCCTGAAACTACTGGTTATCATCCTGACTGTGAGATAGTTTCCTTATGCTTTCCTTCCAGCCCCTCACACCTATTGTTCTGTATTTGAGAAAGACCCTATTGTTCTGTGCCTCTACCTAGTTACTATAAATAAAGCTTACTCATTTTTATAAACAACCATCAGATGGGTTTGGGAAAGGAGAAAAATCTTCAGGATCATTTCTTGAGTTACAGATTTGTATGACACCCATAGTAGTTTTTCTTTTAGCCTGAAGCATGTTTGCTTATTTAGTGAATTTCCTATTATGTAAAATGAGTGTATTAGAACAGTACAGGAAGTATCGCAATTTGTGAGGCAAAATGAATGTAGTTTAAAAAGTAAACTAAATTAACATTAATTCTCTACTAAAAACATCCAGCATCTATCTGTACCTGCAAACTTTTCATTCCTCTCACACTGAATGTGCAAGAACAGAACGGTTACAGTGAAAGAAAGTAACAACAACCAAGAGAACGATTTTAAAATGCACAAGAGGCAGACGCACCTACATACAGACTTGCTAGGAAGCCTAATTTTCAACTCAGGGTCATTCTTTTCTTCCTCTGAGCCAACTCTGATAATCTTATCTTTGGAAGATTTATGACACAGTACAGCCGTCATCTGATCAGCACGGGCTTACTTTGGGTAAAACACTCGTAATTCAGTTGCCCGGGAACTCTCAAGTACTGGAGACAGCACATAAAACACAGTGGCCCTAACCCCTCTCTCTAGTGTATTAGCTACTAGAACCACGTAATTCCGTTTTCTTTGAGAAGGGCTACAGGGTTATTTTTAATAATATAATTTTTTTAAAAGTCAAAGTTTGAACAGTAACTTATCGCGAAATAATGTGTTACTATGGACTGACTTTTGGAAAAATGCAGGAGACTTAAGTCCTTATACCACAAAGCAACAAATACATCAAATAACCTTCACAGATAACTCATTTTTCAATATGAGTGACACTAAAAAAAAAACCCAAACCATACAGAATGAAGTAATATAGTTCTCCAAGTGACTTTTTCTTTCTGAGCAAGATTATCTCCTGCTTTTTACCATTCCAAATTATTCAGTCATTTATGTTATACATTTACCATAGCTTTAGAAGACCTACATTTACCTAACTTAGTTTACCAACTTTGAAGACCTACGGAAATACACTGGAAAGGTATGAAAGATAGAAAAATACAGTGTTTGCTTCCAGCATGATTTCACAGTCAAGACAGTAATTTAAATCAACAGTGTCATATCCTAGATTCTACACCAGATTTCAGTAATAATGGATCATTAATTAACACTTAGTATTCGATTAAAACTAGTATTCTTTTCTACTTAACATTGCTTTTAAGAAAAAATAATCCATATTCACAAGGATGTGGTCAGTTACCAGCCCTGAAACACAGTGAAGGATTGACCACGGAGACTGCAGAAAGAACAAAACTATGTTTCAGTTTCTTCTATGGAAGAAAATATAAAAGATATAAATTATATAAGAGTATGAAGCTTTATTTAGTTTTATCACTGGAAAGTTAGGTGTTCAAAATGAACTAGAATCTAATATGGAATTAAAAACGGACACATATTTTGCAAAACAGAAGTATTTCATGTCCAACTCTGAAAACATAATCCTTCTCTAAAAAATAAAATTGCAAACTGACAGGACAGCATTTTCAGGTTAAGTAACCAGTCCTAGCCATTAACTTCAGATGAAAGCCTCAAAATACAAAGATTCAGAAATAAAACCTCCTGCATCATTATATCAATTCTCAAATCATTCCATAATCCACAGCTCCTTTTAATCTCAGCAGGAGGAATTACACTTTCTACGACCTTTTTATAGGAAAAAATAACCACACTACTACATGATACTGTAGATGATTAAGTTACTTAGATAGCATTTCACACTGCTGAAACACAACAGGATATGGAACTGAAGAAGTTTTTTTCTAAGGGTCTTCCCAATTTGGAATCTGTTTCACACAAGTTTTGTTAACATTCTTTCAAACCTATCATAATTCTCCTTATTCCTCAGAATTAGTTAGCTTTTACAGTCTTCCCATTCTGTAATGAGTTGTCCTCTGTTTTTAGTTAGTTTCAAAAGGCGACTTGTGCAAGCAATGTTTGACTCAACTTTCCTTCCTCCACAGACACCAGTCATACTGACAGCATGACTACTTATAAAAAGACACATAGACGAGTTGACCTTATGAACAGTCTATTGCACATGGAAGACTCAGAAAGCGGTCAACATTCAACTTTTCAAACTACAGCTATCAAGCACACACAGAAATTTTTCTTTGCCAAACATGAGCAAGTTAAGCTGTAAAAGTATCTAGATAATAATAAATACTTACTATACAGCAGACCAAGGAAAAGAAAACACAGATGAGGATAAACAGTTGATCTCATGTCCCATCCTTCTTCCTCATCCCTATTCTTTCTTTATAGATTTAAAAAAAATTTTAATATAATTTTTGTCATAATTGTAGTTCTTCAGGAACAAAAAGGCCAGACAGAAATGTAAACAGAACTTCAACTAAAAGCTCTGCAGGTGTCAACAGGAAGTTTGCACACACAGACCACAAATGCCATAGTAGCACTAGCAGAGCAAGCTTGAAGGCAAAAAGGTTCAATTAAGGGAGGCTGTTTCAAACATAATTTGAATAAATGACTTTCAATGGCAGCAGAAGCCTAATTACTTGCTTTCTTTCTGCCCCAGCAATCCCCACCATAACAACTGAACAAGAATTTGCATGCCTTCCCATAAAAATTACACCAAATCAAACTAAACTACAAGAGGAAGGAAGGAAAAGGCCAATTGCCCAGTCTGGTTCATCACAGAGTCTGCAGATGAAGAACGAGCGGATTACAGAGATGAGAACATGCAAGCAGAAATAGGGGCAGAAAAGTTAAACTGGCCACCATCAGAACTACTGCCAGACATATCTCTAAGTTTAGATACCTAAAAAGAGACAAATTACATTCCTCAGTGTCAGCAAGATTATTTCCTTGGTAGTCATCAGAAAGGTATTTTCAGAACGGCTAAGCAGCTCCGGTTGTTGGGAACCTGCTTAAGATGACTCCACCACTGGAAAGCCATCTAGTAACTAGCAAACAGCACTGCGTGCGAACTCTTACCCAACTCTGGCTCCCAGTTCTTAGACTGAGGGCAGCACACTATGTAACGGCCGTCCACTCATCATGCAGAACCATGATAACCCTTCCAGGGAGTAAAGTGCCTGAGTGATCAAGATTCTCAGATTTTACTGTGGTGCTGGCGATGCAGCTGCTCTGCAGGAGCACTGCTCATGTTCTGAACAATAGCCCGGGAGTGCCAGCACAGAAAGCAGGAGACCCAGATTCCCTGCCTTCTATCTCCCTGATGGAATTAAAATTCTTCAGAGAACATACTAATCACCAGGACCACAGAAGAGTCTGAAAAGACTCATCATCCACCCTTCAAATCATACTGGAGAAGCGGGGTCCACACTCAGCCCAGAACTAAAGAGTTATGAAGCCTAAGAGAATATGACTGACGTGGCAGTTTCATCATTCCCCCAGAGGAAGTCAAAAGTTCTGGTCTTTGCTAAGATTATTTCTAATTTGGATGCTTTTTCTAGTGTCCTGTGTACCGGACAAACATGGAGTCAAAGAGAAAACAGTACTCTCCACTTTCCCAGGCATTCTAACACAGCAATTAGCTAAGTCTAAACAGTCAAAAAATGAAGACACTAAATGAATTTACACACTTAATGCATTTTACAACTGTTGAAGAATTTACTTTCTCAACTATTTTCTTGGACAGAAGGAATTTCAACTCACAGATATCCCCTTTCAGGCGGGAGGTTAACTTTTTAACATCCTGACCAAGGGCTGAGAGGATGGGAATAAGAAAGCATTCGGAAAGAAGGTATTACAGTGAGAGGGACATATAATGGTTTCAGCCACTGAAAGTTTAAAGTCAAGAAAAACTTCCCTTTGCAAGATGAAAAATGTCTTAAATGCTTTGGCAAAACAACACAACAAATCTAGACAAGAGCAGAATAAACCAACATTTGTAACAACTATCTGCTGGAGAAGTGGAGTGTCAAGAAATGGGAAAATTTGAGATACGAAAAGGAATAGGAGAACAAACTACCTTCTTTGCAGTAAAACAAGTAAACACAATCTGCAAGAAATGTCAACACCTCAGGACACATATA
This sequence comes from Pygoscelis adeliae, assembly GCF_000699105.1. Lineage (NCBI taxonomy): Eukaryota > Metazoa > Chordata > Aves > Sphenisciformes > Spheniscidae > Pygoscelis > Pygoscelis adeliae. Next base: position 8,325,781 of record NW_008824238.1, on the reverse strand, counting down.
CACAAGAATATGAATTAACAAACACTCCGTTCCTCATAACTAACTTTAATTGTATTCTTCACTACCGCTCATCATCACAACCATTCAAAGACTACTGTTACAGGAGCAGGGTACGGTGTTTCCACTAGGTGGCTAACTTCTATTACTTGGCACAATAATTTCCCATAATAAATACCCATAATTAATGGGTGCAATCAGAAAACTGCTAAGGTTCCCCAGAAACACTTATTTGTACAAACGCCATATGCAATGTCTATATAAGCTATGGAAAGAAACCCTAGACCTCCTTCAAGCAAAAGTCTATGACACAGCACCACAAAGCTACCATGGTAATGCCTGACTGCCTGGCCTAATTGCATTTCATAAAATAATTCCAAAAGGGATTTAAAAATCTGCTGCTTAATTACCATCTTCCCCACTGGGAGCGCAGCATTATTTGACAGTAATTCCTCACAATCAGAGAGCTCCACTGATCTGCTGTGAATGAAATTTCACCCAGTGGGGTCTGTGCATAAGACTTCAGGTCACAACAATGATTTCACCCAAAATGCAATGGAAGAGAGTAGG
>NW_008824238.1:8288376-8325202 GCF_000699105.1 Pygoscelis adeliae | reverse complement strand
TTTTAATCTCAAACAAACAGGATCAAGAAAATATTTTAAAATTACCATTACATTTAGAAATGAAACACTTCTGCTTTTGAACTCTGAGGCCATGAATATCTTCCTGCTGTCACCATTATAAATACGGAAGTATTAACCATATTACCTTTATTATTTGTAGCTGAACCCCTTCGTCTGTTTGAGGGCCTTGAAAACAGCCACATATTGTCTCAATAATTCTATCAATTAATTTTTTGCCTGGAGCTGTACTGTCTGGAGCATTCCCTGTCAAGTGCCCATATGCTATAAGTTTCTGGAGAGGAGAAAAAAACCACATAAATAAGAGCTTAAAAAAATAAGTCAGCTTTTTGTTATAATAAATAAATTCACTTGATAGCTCTAACTTGCACAGAATAATTAAAACAGTACATTTTACCCCAAGTCTCATAAAACATCAAGGATTTTTTTTTTTAAATGTCCTCCAGATTTATTCAATTTTCACTCAGCAACTGCAATACAAAGTTTGTCAGCAAGCTTAACATTAAAGCTTTTGTTCATCAGTTAACAATGTTTTAAAACAAACAGGATTCTAAAAACTAACTTGCATCACACAAGTCTTCATATGTAGTTAGCACACAAATGCTTTTAATACCAGATAAACCAAGTGCAAATGCTTCCTATTTAAGCTACTAGCTAGTCTTCTGTCTTTAAGTGTTCTATTACCCCACCCCTTTCTCTCTCTAGGTGTTCGATACTTTGAAATGGAATTTATTACAAAATTAACAAAATCCTCTTCCGAACATTTCAGGAATGAGAGTATTTGTAAATCTCCACAGCCCACCTACTTAAAAACAGGCATCATAGTGCATATGGCTGTGAATGTAAATGTATTAATTTAGTTCACTGTTGGGCCACTCAGGTGAAGCAAATGGCTAAATTCCATGCTGTAAACGTCGTTCTGAAAACATTACAGGAGCCTATGAGTTTTGAGAGACTAGATATCTCAAATTGAAAATATTTTACTGCAACTATAAATAGCATAAAATGAATTTGATAATGCTATACCTGCTGTGTTAGTTCAACACAGATATACACATGAAAATAGGTAGTTGTACACTAACATAATAAACCCGATCCAAACATGTAAGCGTGGTAATACATATATACACAAATAAACACACACATGCACTACATAATAAGACATACATTCACCTTTTGTAAGAAATATATTCAATTTGGTTGTGTGTGCAATAAAGTAAAATAATAGAAATATGACATTAGTTGTTACATACAACTGTACTTCTCCTCCAGACCAACAGAATTTTATAGCTGACAGTTAAAGCTCATCTTCATACAGACCTGTAAACAATCTAGAGATGTGCTGACAATCCTGGGGCACTTTGACTGGCATGCCAATTCAAATGGTAGGAAGTATTTGTCCGCTTCAATGAAGCTTGTCTTTGATTTCACAGGTGGAAGAGTGCTTGAACCAGGCTTTGCTTCTCCATGAGGGGGACTAAACAGAATGATTGTATTAGAACGCTGTAAGTGATCACACAAATAGTTCTCACCACCACAATGTTTATGAATGAAATAAAATACCAAGAAAATTAACGTTAGGAAAGGGTAACTTCTATGAAGTTAACACAACAGTAATATGGTCATATAAATATTCTTAACAGCTTTTCTACTTCATCTGTCTCCTCTATAGATCAGGCAAATTGACCCATTTGCACGGTAAGTAGATATTCAGTGCTCCCTGCTGGTTTGAAGGCATAAAGACTTGTCTCCTCCGAAAATAGGAAAAGACTCCCCTTACTTGGTTGGTAAAGGCAGAGGGGAGGAAGGGAAATTCATTCAATATCATTTCCACATTAAATGATAACTCCGAGAGTAGTCTGTTACTACTAGAACAGATAAAAATACAACTTGCCAAAAATTTTAATGACCCTGAAAGTTAAGAACTACTCAACTACTGTATTATGATATGAGTTTGGTTCAGTATTTCAGAGAAAGTACATCTATTCTGGAGATTAAGTCATATCTGAACTTCAGTTCTGGACATACTTGGGGGCGGGGGAGAGAAAAAAACCCCAGAACTTTGCTCTATCTGTGCTTCAGATGACACCACAGAATTTAAGAGGTCAGTGGTTACCAACGTATCTCAGTTGGGCAATATATCTGAAATGACTAACTGTATAAAATTTGAGAAAATTACTAGCTGTTGAAGTTTTATTGCTTACAGCACCTTTAGAAAGAGCATGCTCATTAATACTTAGCTAAAAAGGACAATTAAGAATGGGTAATTTTTCACTAATTTGTGTGCATCAATGCAGTTTGCCTTCGACTCAAAGCAAGATGTTTGGATTTTTCATTTCACAGAATAGCTCACCACCTTTATAACAACCTGATCTAGTTGAAGATGTTCCTGCTCATTGCAAGGGCGGTGCTGGACTAGATGACCTTTAAAGGTCCCTTCCAACCCAAACTATTCTACGATTCTATAAAGCATTCCTGACCTTTTTTGTGCACACATATGTATCTTTACATAAAAGGTAAACTACACCATCTTACACAGACTTGACTTGATAAGTGGTATAAAGAAAACAGAAAAGAGCAGAACTTCATATTCTGTAATGAAGGATTACAAAATTCTTGCAGTAATTCAAACAGATCTTTATAGAACAACTAATTTCAAATCCAGGCCCTATGCATTTTTTGCAAATTAAAGCAGATGCTTCAAGAAATGCAGATGGTAAAAAAAAATATTTTCATGTTGCTGAAGTAGAAGAATGAACTGCTAAGAGCTTATTATAAACCCAAAGAATGAATGCAGTCCCATGCATCATGGAGAAAGCCTTAAACTAACCAATGTGATAAATTATCAATGCTTCAGCTTTTCAAGGAGCAAGGTAGATTGTCCTTGAGAAGATGTTTGGTACTACATTCAAACAGCCCTCCTTGTTCAGGCTGCTTTAAAAGGGCACCTAAATTTTAAGTCTTAATAGTGAATAATTAGTGCTAAGATTCTACTTTCTACTGAATAACTTCTCTTTTGAAGGTTGTCTTTGGACAAAACCCAAATCAGGTAAGTTGTAGAGGAAGTACATGATTCTTCTACATTCTTAAACCTCTCTGAAATTCCTATAAAAGCTTTTCTCTGAGGAATGAAAGGGTGGTATCTCTTGCTCATATCTTATGGCAGACTGTTCTTCATCTAGTGATTTTGTCTACTGATACCATTAAAATTAGGTTAAAAGAGTACTCCAGAAGTAAAACCAGAATTTTTCAGAAACGAGCAGGCCATGATGAGACTCCAAAAATGAAGAGCCCATGCCACAGCGAGCTACTACAGAAGCCTGAAGCTTCTCTTAATTGAAGGTTATAAAAAAAATGCCCAAAATAATAAATAAGGAAGATGACTTATCTTTCCAGAGACAAAGGGAGCATCATTAAGCTCATCACCTTGCTGATGATGGAAGGCAAGGGGACAGCAGGAAGTGGGGAGAAGAAACACCCAAAAGGTCTTTTCTTAGTGTCAGCCAAGAAATTACTTCAGCTGTTTGTTGTTTTTTTTTTTTTCCCCCAGCAGACTGTGAAACCAGAAACAGTCCCTAACAAAACTTTCTTCCACCAAGGGATCTGCCAAGCATGAGAATTATGAAATATGCTGATATTCACAGTTCGGTCATAGAAACAGGCTCAGGTATGTATCAAACAATAAATTTTTAAAATTATTTTCGCAGCTGTGTATTTGCTGTGTTAACAGTTACATAAATCAGCCTGTCCTTTTCTATTCCATTCCCCTCCGCCCCACTACCAAACACCAGTTCTTTTTAAGAAGCAAACAAACAGCAAAACAAAAGAAAGTCTTCCATGCAAAATTTCTGGGAGGTGGAAATGATCTATTTTTCAATGCACTCCAGGTTAACTGTGAGATCAGTTTGCTTGAACAGGGACTGGAAAAATTTAAAGAATTATCACTAGAAGCCCCATGTTAGGGTATTCACAGCATTATTCACAGAAATAAGAAGCTGAAAATAATTCGATAAACTAAGAGGTTTCTCTATTCTAAGGCCTAGAAAAACTATTTTCTACTGCATCTAAAAAATGTGATTCTAAAGTAAGAACAGGGCAAATCCATTCACAGTTACCAAGTCCAGCAATGCTTTCATAGCAGCAAAAGGCTACTGTCAGAATAAAGACAGCACTGAAGAAATCAAAATCTATTTAGATAATTTACATAAGCTGACATACACATTATACCCCAAAAAAATCACAGCTTCAAATATTAACAGGACATAATTTAAGCACCCAAAAGTTCAGAAATGGCTGAACCATACTTGTATACATCATTATAATTCACCTCTCATTAATTTTAGCACATTATTTAACTACAGGATCAGATATTACTTTTCCTTATTCAGTGCTCAGAACAAACACCACTCACCGAATATTTAATGTTAAGAAGTTTTTTCTTATCACTCTTCAAAATGTGGACTTCCGCTTTATTTATACTACTGTAAGTAAAACCTGTTATAAAACCACATTATTACTTTTTGTCTGAGACTGTCTTGTGGTGCTTGGTGCAACATTATCTGAACACTACACAAATATTAAATTTATTTTTACAACCTTACTATGAGTTGATGGTATTGACTTTATTTTGCTGGTGGAAACTGAAGCACAGTGACTCAGTCAGATGCATCCACTAATTTCTACGTGCCCTATTTGTTAAGCTGCGAGACTAAATTGTTCAGCATATTTGATATTAAATTGTCCTTTACATCTTCTGAAACAAATTTTCCACTATCTTCCTTTCCAGCTAGACGTGCTTACATTTTCCAAATCAAAACTTGTAGATCTCGGCTGAAATTCCCAGGAGACAAAAGCACAAATCATTACCAGCCAATTTTGACAGCTGTGGCTTAACTGATTTGCCTAAACCAGAAATTCAGTTATGGGTCTGAACACAGGTCCCCAAGCAGCACTCATCAGCTTAAGCCGTAAGAACACTTTCATCATCAGTTTCACCCACTGATCTGATTCTTTCTACAAGCAGTATAAACAGTCTCCACCACACAGCCCTGACTCATGGTTAGTAACGTACGCTGAATGAGGAAGAAGATCCTGTGGAACATGTAATTAAATAAGAAAAATGGGATTCCACAATTTACCAATACTTAAAAATTTACTTGTTGATAGTGCAAGAGTGCTGAACGTCAATTTTGTCTTCTACCTTCATTTGTAGAGGAATTGCCTCCAGAAATCTACACCTATTCCCTAACAGGGTCCTTTCCACACATTATCTTTTCAGATCATACTAGTCTTCTCCACTCGTTCCCACTTCTTCACCCCAGCCTCCTCCCTTTGCTCACTCAGTTCAAGTCTTTTATTTGCATTTCAGGCTCTTCCCCCTCCTCTGAACCCACTTCAGGATGCTTTTAAGCTCAGGCCCTTCCACCAATACTTCCTGCACCACCCACAAAGTCCTTTTCTAATCCTGATTCCCCATTCCTACCCTCCCTGGCCAGACGGTATCAGCCTGCTCCCTCTAAGCTATCTTCTGCCTCTACTCCCAGGCCTCGTGCCTTGCACTGTAACAGCACTTGTAGCACGTTTCCAGATACCACCAACCTTACAAAATACATTGAAAATGCTTTTCAGAGAGAGCCCGTACTCCCAATGCAGAATAAGCATGGTACACATTTTAAGAAGGTAAAGCACTATTGCTTAATATAATGAACTATCACATACCTTTGCTTTTCTGTTTCAGCCTTTATTTCCTCTGTAAAATGAAACAAAGGCACAGTTATGGAAATGGTATCATAACCACAAATATAAAACTAAATAACTGAAAATTGTTGGAAAGCAAAACTATTTGAAACCAGGATTAGTTCAAAACAGAAAATACACACTTATAAGCCGTTTCATAAGAGCTTCTATTCTTCACCTGCATTGGTTGCAAACTGTATCAAATTTTACTTTATAAATCTATATTCAAAACAATACTTAAATTTGCATCCAGTCATGCCAGCTAAACACCACATCCCTAGAATGTTTCTGCAAGGACATTGGCAAGCTCCTTTCACAGCTCATGTATACAGAAATAATGAGGAAAACGCAAATATTATTAAAACTATTCATCTATCCATAAAGGATACACTGCCTGTTAAATGTGGATTATACAGAAAAACAATAAAGAAACCACTATTGCTGATTCCTACATGAAACCTTGATGACTAATAATTATCTTTGGTTTTAAACACTGTTAGACACCACAGTAATGACTAGAGGGGAGGGAAAAAAGTCTGTAGCCCCTCTATTTCATACTATTTTCAAATATATTAAAACAGAAAGACTAATAGTTTAATGCTGTTGACAAGACATTCTAAATAACTTTTTACAATACAATTTTAAAGTAATTTTAAATTACTGAAACTAATCTTAGGAAATATCTTCAATTTCAAGAGTACGTTTGTCTATATTCTCTCATTATTTAGCACACTTAAATAACAGGAAATAGTTCCATAAAGACTAGGATTTCAAATGTTCTAGGAATACATTCTTGAAATAAAAGGTACAGGAACAAGTATGGATATATATATATGTTTTAAGAAGTAATGTCAGGAAATCCATTCTAATGTCAAGTCCTGCTCAAACATGCAAAACCACAATCAAATAAAACCAGCACTTTACTTAGATTTTTGTGTATAAGCTTTAAACTAGTGGCATGAATCAATTCTGACAAAAAAAAAGAATTGAGTATTTCTAACTAAGCTCCCACGCAGCAAAAGCACACTTGGTCTGTGTCCTATCCCTCATTTACCATTTCACACAGTCATGCTGATTCACTTACATAACACAGGTTCCTAAGTTTGGTATTCAACCACAAATCACTATTATCAAATACGCTTACTAATAAACTCACTCAGCATAAGGAAAAGTTAACATAAGGAGTGCATGTCAACCCAAAATCTAAGTCTTATTTCTGATATGACTGATACTCCTGTTTATCCCCAGTATGACCCTGTGGTTAGCAGGTCAGTGGTTCACCTGAGAAACAGTGAGTCCAGAAGCGGTTCAAATCTGTGTTATCCAGGACTAGACAAAGCATGAAAATAATGCTATATTACAGATATTCAATATTCCTCAGTAAGTAACAATAATAACAACAACAAGTCTTATAGTCAGCAATGTTTCAGGAAAGTATGCCTTATGATGCTTGATCCATGTACTCACTTGAAGAGAAATTCCTGACCAACAGGAAGGAGAAGAAACTCTCTTTCTCCCTTCCAGCATCTTCATACCTTCCATTATTTTACCTTCCACCTTAGCATTCACACCCAGGAAACTCGCCTCCCTGAGATGCTCTGAAGTCTGTCCAACAAACAACATCTGAGCAACAGATACAACTGCAGAATGGCTTCCGAGTTCAAAGTTTCCAACTAAAGCAACAAAACTGAGCAGATTCTCACCCAATACACAACTATTCTGAACACAGAATGAAACACAGTAGACTACAGAAACTAAGGGAATTCTAATGCTCTGCTCGGATAGTAATCCTATTAATGGCAATGACATATTAACAAATTTTTCCTGTAAAATGACACAAGATGTTAAAGTAGTGTCATTAAAAAGGTGGGGGGCAGACACTCAACACAAAAGTAGAAATCATGTCTTCCTGAACTTGAATTAGTTTGAGTGACTCCTTTAAACCCTCTTTTTTATATTAAGTTCTTGTTTAAAATTATTAACACACCAATTTAGAAACCACTTGGTTACATAATTGGAACTTAAGTCACACTAACAAACATTTCTACCATTTTATATTTAAGTTATAATTCAAGATTATAACCCATTTCATGGTATTTAATATAAAGAAAGATGACATTTCAATTCAAGATAAAACAATCATTGTCAACTTGTTACAACACAAATTTCAGATTACAATTTTATCAGATTTTAATAACCTGAAACAAACACAATAGTTTATTTTAACAGTTTTACTTAAGATCACTTAGGTACGGGAGTCTACTGCTCTACTGACAACACAAGGATTTGTGCATTTACAAGTTATTTTATACTTTGGCTGGGGGGGCGGGGAAGCAACAAACAAATCTAGAATAAGAATCAATTCAGACTATTGCTATAAAGAAAGAACAAAGCCTGACAGATAGGCAATCTCCACAAAAAATGCTAAAGCTGGAGAATGACCACTATCAGAGTTTCTCTCTGGAGCTCTTCCATGTACCAAGTGGCAGCGGTAAAGCCCTTCTTAAGTGGGGAAAAACACTCACTATGATCTTCTTTAGAAAACAAAAGTTTGAGAAACTTTTTCTCTTCTCAGAAGAGAAGCAGCAGGAAGGAAAAAAGCAATCAGGAAAAATAAAAACAGAAAGGCTAAATCATTTAAAAAGGATAAATTAAAAAAAGCCTCACAAGAAATCAAGTGCCTTTCATTCTTTTCTAAAAACACCAGAATGCAAAGCTCTGCTTCACATCCAATTCTGGTTGCCCTTTCTCAGCCTCCACCATGCCACTGGAACACTAAACCCCTGAGGCTAACTGCTCCCCTTAGGGAAGGGGCAAATTATAGTGGAGGCTATAACTTGTTCATTGTTCAGAATAGAAACAGTTACGATTATTGATTTAGTGTGAAAATTGCTTAAGGAAGTACAAGTAAGCCAGTTCTTCAGCTCAACACCCCCTCCCTTACCCCATGAACAACATGTTTTTCCAGTAAAAGACAGCTCATGTCCTAAGCACTAATACTCTTCCAGCACTATTCAAAGCAGATGCAACAGCAGGTGAGTGTTCAGGCACCCTAGCTAGTTTTAGAAATTCCAAAACAGTGGTTAAACTGTATGTTTAAATGAATTTACTGAGCTGAAAGCACTGCATGAACAAAGAGAGTCCCTGGCAAACAGACAAACATAAAACAACATTCAGGAAAAGAAAGATCAGAAACAGTGGTTTCACTTTGCACTAACTCGTTTTATTCCTGAACTAAAAGAATGTATCAAACCCAGCTAGCTGTCATGTTGGTGCTACATCAGATTATCTCTGAATTTATTCTCTGCTTTGTAAACTATAACAGTACTTGCAAAGATTACCAAAATAATAAAAAAGGCCAATCAGAGCTGCTTAGAACCCTCATCATGCTACGGACAGTCTAACAAATTATCGCTATTCTTTCTTAAAATACTACAAGAGATTGTCTTCAGAATAGGTCACAACAATTCATATCAGAAAATGGAAATTTTTTGTAATTGAAGGAAGTATACTACAATTACAAAGAAAGAGCTTATGCAAGTGTCAATCTAATTAAATTTATCAGTCTATTAACATGAAAGTATGGATTTTATAACCTTTGTTAAATAAAAACCTAGAAAGGTTCATATAGTAGCTGACATCAATATTTTAGGAGACTAAAATATTTTAAATGGCAGATAAGCACATGGTATGATACCATTACTATGAATGAGGTAGACAGCAAACAAACTTTGCTTTTACCCTTGAGAACAGAGAAAACCTGTTCTCCTTTACTGATTGCTCCCTCTGTTCTCCACGCCAAAACACAAGGTAATCACAGCACAATTTCATCGTCATGTAACAACCACATCCAGTATGAAGCATAGGAAAATTCAAGAAACATTATCAGCAGAAAACCAGATTATAATAAAGGTAACTAACAATTCTCACGATAGATAAATAATCTGTTAATGACAGATGAACCAAAACGCTGATTGATTGATACATTCTTTTAAATGGGAAAAAGTAATCCCTGCAAAACTAAAGATTAGCTAGAAAAGGGAGATGAAGCCAGGCTTGAAAACATACAGCTGCTTCCTTGTTTTGCTCTCCCCCTCTCCAAAATACACATCCAAAACCACAAAGGAGAGGATCCAAGAGCTGGAAAAGCTTATTATCTCACCATCACCATTCACTTTGGGAAGGAAAAGTAAGAGAGGATGTAAGATGCTAGAACAGGGCAAGAAGACTGGAGAAAAGGACTACAGCTTCCAGAGTCTTTCTCTGCATTATCTGGGATGTAAACACAGAATTACTGTGGAAGATAACTCAGATAATTCTATGGCACTGAAAGGATGATGTGCCCTAAACTGAAATTAATTGGGGTACATTTAGTAGTCTTAAATAAAGTGCAGCAGAAATAACAAAATAAATCCTTCCTGAACTCTTTCATGGACAGCTCCATAAGAAGACCTCTTTATAGAGCTCTAACACAGAATTAATGGAAATATATGTGGCTTTTGCACACAGAAGATAGAGCTGATCAGAGAGATGCATTATTTTGCAATTTTACAATGGTATTCATCAACTGTTTCACAAAGCAGGTAAAATGAGCCATGTACAGTAGTTTCAACATAATTTTCCATTTCATCTACACTTGTACAGACCATCAACATTTCAAAGAAATCTCTGAAAAGGTTTAAGACCTTTCTTATGCAGGTGTATTGGTTTTGGCTGGGATAGAGTTAATTTTCTTCATAGTAGCTTGTATGGCCTGTGTTTTGGATTTGTGCTGGAAACAGTGTTAATAACACAGGGATGTTTTAGTTATTGCTGAGCAGTGCTTACACAGAGTCAAGGCCTTTTCTGCTTCTCACACCACCCCACCAGCGAGTAGGCTGGGGGTGTATAAGAAGTTGGGAGGGGACACAGCCAGGACAGCTGACCCCAACTGACCGAAGAGATATTCCATATCATATGACGTCATGCTCAGCAATAAAAACCTGGGGGGAGAGAGGGGAGTTTACCTGCCATTGCTTGGGGACTGGCTGGGCATCAGTCGCCTGGTGGTGAGCTATTACTTTTTTTGCATCGCTTGTGTTTCCTGGTTTTGTTTTGCTTTGTTCTTGCCCCCCCCCCCTTTTTTTTTTCCTTATTAAACTGTCTTTATCTCAAGCCAAAGTTTTTGCACTTTTACCCTTCCAATTCTCTCCCCAGTACCAGCCACTGACCAGCTGCGTGAGGCTTAGCTGCCCGTCAGAGGTAAACCACCAAAACAGGTATCCATAATTCCATTCTCACCTCTCCAACTTTAATTCACTATTTCAGTATGTCATTTGAACACTTTTCCTTACCGTCTTCAGATTGCTCATAGTTTCGACGATGAAAAAAACCCCGCTACTTTCTAGTTTTCTTTTTCTCCCTTTAACACTTAGTAACTAGCTAATCTCATTTGCAGCTATAAATTTAACAGCTTGCCCTGTAATGACAACGCCTAAGCACCAAGGTCAAAATGGGCCAAGCAGGTCAAGCAGGTGCTGTGGACAATACTGTCTTAACTGGTCTATAATGCTGATCAAACTCCAACTTAGAACTAATTCACTGTTTGCCCCACTAATCCGATTCAAAGGATGATTAAACCTTAACTACACTGAAGGGTGTCTCTAATTCCCATTTGAAATTTGTTTATGACTGGATTATTCCCTTGGTTCCTATGCCAACATCCCCCTACATCTGAAATAGACTCTCTCCTCTAGGTTACCTTTAGGTAGTACTTCCTTCTGCTTACCTAAATATGCCACAATATCATGTAAAGCATAAATATTCTATGGTTATACTTTGGCAGAAGTCAAGGATAACATTCGCATCAAATAAGGTATAACTAAATGGTTACACAGGAATGGTACACAGAGCTAAGTTTTACGGTATCAGCTCAACATCAAGTTGTATGTTAGATTACAGGGAAAAGAATTCTTATGGAACTTGCTGTTGGGAAAAGGGCACTATTTACCATAAAATGGAGAAATACTTTACAAGTTCGTTACAAAGTATGATGTGCAGAAAAACCCACACATTGTATTTTTCCATTCTTGCATCAGAATTGTGTTCAAAAACAAGAGCATATTACATTCCCACAATACTGTATTCCAAACAACTGATGTTGCCTGCCAAAGAAGCACATGCGTAAGTCTCAATTCTACAAGGACCTGCACATCTAAAGACTAATATTCAGCGTAAACATGAGAATTAAAGTTTATTTCTCTAACTGAAAATAAATCTATTGGAACAGAAAACATCCTGCATTTTCACTGGGAAAAAAATTGCCTCATGAAAATTACATCCAAAACGTATACGCCTGTTCCTCTGCTCACTGGGGGAGAGGCAGAAGCTACTCTTTCACTTAGTATTGAAAAAAAAATATATATTGGATTTTCCAACTCTTCTTAATGCCAAAAATGTATGCAGATGACTAAAAATCATAACGATATTACAACTAAAAAAAAAGGGGGGGTATTAAATATATAGTGAATTCAAGATAGTAAGCAGCGGCATTTTAAAGAATTTTAACCATCCTGGGTAATCAGAAGGTACAATCAGCCAAAGCAGCACAGGCTGCAATACTCCAAGGGAACAAGTCAACGTTTGGAGATCACATTACTTATACCATAGAAGACTACTGTGAGAAGGAAGCAATTTGAATTCAATTCTTTCAATTTAAAGCAGGTGGATGAGATCCAAGGAACATGCAGTGAAAAGGAATTTAAATTGTATCAATATCTATATTAAAAAAAAAGTGAAATCCTATTAGAACATTAAAGGCTTTGCCTGAATTGAGTTGGCTTGCTTCCTTCCATCCATGTATTCCAGTGACTGTCTCCAATATCATACAAAATATTGTCGCAACGAAGGGATTAAAAAACCCCAAATTTTTCATCATGAACAATACTAAAAACTGTCCTTCTCCATGTCAAGGTATACTGAAACCCTCAAAGACCTAGCAGTCTAAAGGTACTTGTCAATTTAAAACTGTAAGATAAAGTTAGCTGGACTGTAAGTAATATAAAACTAGAAATTCAATATTTATTTGAAGAGAACTTTAATTTACTATATTCCCAACTATGTAATAAGATTATTACATATATGGTGATAGTTTAATTAAAAAAAATTTACCAAGTTTGAACTCAGAGTAGTAAAGCCACATAAATGTGACGGTAATAAAAAATGTCCCCAAAACAATCTCTCCCTCAAAGAGATAAAATTCCAAGCAGATCACACTGAGTAAGTTTTCCCCTAAAACTGTCCTTCTCCATGTCAAGGTATACTGAAACCCTCAAAGACCTAGCAGTCTAAAGGTACTTGTCAATTTAAAACTGTAAGATAAAGTTAGCTGGACTGTAAGTAATATAAAACTAGAAATTCAATATTTATTTGAAGAGAACTTTAATTTACTATATTCCCAACTATGTAATAAGATTATTACATATATGGTGATAGTTTAATTAAAAAAAATTTACCAAGTTTGAACTCAGAGTAGTAAAGCCACATAAATGTGACGGTAATAAAAAATGTCCCCAAAACAATCTCTCCCTCAAAGAGATAAAATTCCAAGCAGATCACACTGAGTAAGTTTTCCCCCAAAAGTGGTTATTAGAATATATTCCTAAATAAATATCCAAAACTTGTTTCTTTTCTTGATGTCTGCTATCCGATAGCTTCAAGCAGTGTCAAAAAGTCTCTTGCCTATTCAGCTAAAGTGAGGAAGTATTAACACCCAGAAGTCAACAACAGACTTCAGAAAAAAACTAAAATAATTAGGTCTAAGGAGTCCAAATAATAGAACTGGAGAAACACACAGCCATTTTCAACTCAAGGTCCTTTACATTCAGACAATGATGATTCAGAGATGATCCCTGTGGGCAACTTTTGCCAAGCACGTACGTCTAAGAAAAAACAGCAAGTTTATGTAAAAATACATGCTGCAAATTTGGCACTTGCACCTAAACATTGTTCCTAACATCTAAACCCCTTACAGGTCTTCCGCAAAGCTGGGGATTTGCTCAGAGACAAACAGTGTCAAGCACACACACTGCATAGAAATTTTCTCCAGGCTTCCAGCTGACCACTCTTCTTGCTCTCACAGAGCCTCTGCCTCACTACTTCTAAACTCTGAACTATTCCAGTTTCAATATATTTTCTCGTGCTGAAGATGTACGGAGAAGAGTAACTAGCAAACTTAGATTATGGTTATTTTCCTCTCCCATTACTTTTTTAACTGTAGCAGTGTAATTAACTTTCAGCAACTTTTAATACATCTATCTTCAACATTAATCCGTATCAGTGTATGTAAATAGTAAACAGACAAAAAATGAAAGCTTTATAAGAAGCCTCATTGGGATCTCAAATTACCATAGAATAATTAAACAGTTTAGTACAATACTGTTATTCCCCATAATTATCAAATCAGGTTGACTTGCCTAAAACTGGTAATAGTGTATGCAAATTCATTAGAGGAAGATAGTACTGAAATGATCAGTTTTTTACGTAGCCTGCAGAAGAAAACACTATGAAAGCTGAAATTGTTCCTTAAATGGAATTCCCAAGATGCATATCATAGCACTGTGTCTTCCTGTAAATCCTATAAACAGCTTTCTCCATCATACCTTCTAGGATGCACAGAGATCTCTCCTCCCTTCCCTCAAATCCTCCTGAACACAGTGACTGTGAGATGGACAAAAAATCCTATCTGTGGGAGTCCAAGAAGAGGCTGATAGCAGCACTGGGCCTTTAGGGGTGGAGTTTTTGTTCTTTGTTTTAATCCAGAAAGCTAACCTAAAGAGAAACAGGATTGGAAGAAATACAGACGCAAGTGCAAGCACATACAGCATCAAAGTGAATTTCACCTGTGTACGTCCTCCCCATTGTAGAATACCATGAGTGCTTGCCCTCAAAATTCCTGAGCCCAGACTTTAGTATAGACCTTCAGTTACAATTTATTTACACCTGTCCTTATGACTGCTGTTATTTGCTGGTTAAGGTCAGTTAACCTTTCGTTCTACTTAGTTTCCTCTATCTGCAAGATTACAGCTCACACAGCTATGGCACATGGACAGAAAAGAGCAAAGCTCCATGCAGACTTAAAGTCACTGCTGTGGCCCTCACGTAGCATTTATGTAATAGCAAATGATTCTTGTACAGACAAACAAAACAACCTTAAGCGTATATTTGAACACTTCCACTTGCTTTCCATTCCGATGTACTACGCTGCTGCAACTTCACATTTACAGGTATTGAAGGAGTAACTAAGGAGGCACAGATTAATCACACTATTTAAGAAGCAGCATTCCAAACAAACAGCAGTTATATTTTGAGTCTGACAACTCTTGATGAACTTCTGTGTAGATCCTCCTTGTTGTGCTCTACAAAATCCTGAAACCCTCTAATCAACTGAAATACTGTCATATCTCAATAGCTTAGAAAACCACGAAGTAGTAACCTTTGAAGCATGCAGAGAAATATTTATGTGTACATACACACAAAGTAAAAAACAAAAGCCACAAATACAAACTTTGTACAGGTGAGGTGCTTCAACTTTAGATGATACTAATCCTCTGAAGAGAGTGCTAATATAAGAAAGGAACATTGTACGTTGTTACTTCCCATGACATATTTTCTGATATGTTAAAGGTCTGCAGCAAATCCTATTGAAGTATTTCTCTACTTTTATATCTGCAATTCAAAAGACAATAACTGTATGTCTGATGGTCCTTACTGGGCATTTTATCTGTGAAGCAATCTTCTCACTTATTCTTAATTTTCTTTTTAGACAGTCATTCATACAGAGCTACAGCTTCTCCTCACCCCTGCTCACAATATAGTATCATTTGGGAATATGCAACTCTGGTGTAAATTCAGAAGCTTGAACGCACAACCTGCCCCCACTCAGCCAACCTTACTACCTGCTCCTTCAGCTCATTAGGTATGACATTTTCAAACAGAGAATCACTGGCAAATCTACTCAAAAGAGGAAAGTACTCCAGTGGCCTCATTCTGCTTAAAATTCAGAATCATTCAATCCAATGGGGTTTTATGACTAGATTTTCTGTAATAATCTTTCTACTTGCTAAACCAAGTCAAGACTACTGTCAAGTTGCTGCACTGACTACTTGGGAGGAAGAGGAGGGGTGACACACATATTGGTCACACATTGCCAAGGATAACTGAATTGTAGTCATTATTAGTAGCATTTATATTCTAACACGTGGCTGAAAAGCTCACTTTCTGCAGCAGTAAATCCCTCTGCTTCCCCTCAAAATTATATGGGTCTCCATCCTTTATTAAATCTACTGCAAACTCCCAGCAGTATCCAAACTTGTGTCTTCACTCCTTAAAGAAATTTCTTATACTTAGATCAAAATCAAAGAATGGAAATAGACTTTTTATTTACATCTTTAAACACAGTTGCAAGAAGAGGATAGCCATGTGCATTTATTTTAATCAAGCAGGGCATACCTTTCAAATACTTTGTTCCAGCCTTTTTTGATACCGCCTCCCACTACCCCCATATATTGGTTTCACACTCAGCACTCATGCTGAAAAGGTGCATTAATATACAGGCAATTTGGTTGCTTACCAAATACATACTCACCCAACCAGATTATAGAAAGGATCTTGCCTAAGTTTTTTCAGTTTTTTCAACTGCTTATTGAAAAAAGCACAGTTTTCCAATATGCTTTAATCCAATCCAGCTGAGGGTGACCACCGAAAAAGGTGGTTCCTCCTATTCCATGTGTCTCTTCATGCTTATTTGCACACTCCTTACACAATCACTGTCAAGGCACGAAGTTTAAATAGCTTGATACTTTCAGTTCTCCTTGGGTCAGTGAGCTATTTCAACTCACTGTAGAGCTGCATGATCACGAGTTGCCACACCTCATGTGTGTCACATGTTTCAGAAGGGAAGAGCTAGAACAGAACTGCCCATTGCAGTGGATGCCCACAGGTGCACTGGAATAAATATACTGCAAAACCATATGAAGTTTACCCACTACGTTTCATCAACATTAGTATTTTTTGTAATGAAGTAAGTTTTGCAAGGACAATAACGTTTCTTTATCAGGTAAGGAGGGGAAGCCTGCAGCTGTATATTCCTCTTCATATTCACAATGTGCATGGTGCTTTCTGACCCTTCTTTCTCATATCGTATGTTAAAATTCTTGAGAGCTGTGTAAATCCTGATTCTAGAGGCCTCAACCCCAGCATATAAACACAGCAACAGCTGTCCAAATAAAGAGGCAGGTAGCACAACATTTTGAAAACAGCATAAGCTAACTTCACTCAGATTATTTTTATTGCTTTTTTGTATTTTTTGGTGCTTAAAGAAAGTAAGCCGCGTATATATCCTATGCAAACAGATGAGTCAACTACTACTTAGAACAAAGACTACTCAGCAAGAAAAACTGAGAATTGTTCAATGTGTTAAACGGCACAAATCTTTTTGATACTTAACATCCCTTTCCTCCTGATTGCATCATCTATATTATGCCAGTACAACTCTCTGTGCATGCCTGCTATAAAATTGCAGAGGGACCTTACCAGTTGAAAAGTAACACTGAATTAAGAAAGTAGAAGTTGAAGTTTTTAATGTAAAGTTTAAAACTTTTTTTTTTTAAATATGGATCAGTTCCTTCATCTGGTTTTACCGTGTGGCTAAGGGTAGGATGGGGAAGAAAACACTTTAGCCAGGATTACTGCTACTGCTAGGGAAATATGGGGTGTTAATTATAACAGACTGGAATCACAGAAAGAACAGAAAATTAAATTCAACTGGAAACATGAAAAACGTGTGTCAAGGGAGGTAATTTATTTCTTTACTAAAGAATATATGGGCGGAAAAAACACTGCAGAGAAACAACCAAATTAAGACAGACGCCCTAGAAGAGTCTGATAAAAGGACATACTACAATTATTCAGATCAGAATAACTGTAATTTACAGAAAAAGCAATTTTACCAACTGAGTGCAACAAAAAGGTTGTTACCAACTGTCTCTCATGAAAATACCAACATGCTGGACTAAGAAAAGCATCGCAAGTCTTTGGAGACAAAAAAAAACCCCAGCTTTTCTGCCTCAATAATTGATTTTTCAAATATTCTTGCCGAGAATCATAACTGCCATCTAAGTAACCCATAACAAGGTAAAAGAAACTAATTACCAATTATAAATTCCATAAAATAGGGACAATAATTAGCATAATTCTTTATAGAAGTGAGACTTTATATTTACATCCCCTCTGTCACTGCAACCCAACAGTACAAAGCACTCCATATGTGTGAAGTTCCTGAAAGTACCTGTAACTCCACTGGGAAGAGTTCGGAATCTACTCATTGAATTCAGTTTCAAATTGGGGTGGGGGGTGGGTAAGCCTTGAGGGATGACAGAATTTAATGGTTTGAAATAGTATGTAACTCCTCTGGTTTCTCTAGAACAGCTCGTGCAAGATAACCAGACTTTCCCCTCCCCCCCACCCTGTATTGTTTACCTGATTCAACTTATGGGACACATTACTTTCTCAGCATAATCACCAAAGAGAAAACAGAGTGAAAAATCAGGACAGACGGAAATTCTTAATAGGATGTATTGAGGAGAGACTCAATACATCCAGTCCTCCTCTCTATCCATTTTCTCCAATGTTCACTAGCTCATTTGAGTGAGTATTTGCTTCAGTCAGCAGAATTGTAGCTTGTACTGTATGTAAAAGCAAGACTGCAGACACTCTCTGAGCATGGTGGGCTTACACTTCCTCAAATCCACAAGGAAACCAGTAGCTCTGTTGTTTAAGATTGTGAAATGTGTTTGCCCAGTTCTAGAGACGATGAATCATTAATAACTCTTAATTTGCCACAGCAGCTTGGTATGTTGCCCTCTGAAATTCAGAGAAGTCCAAAGCAGCCTCAGTTCTTCTGCTGCAACCTTTAAGAAATTAACTTGGATCTAGGTCTTTATATTTTTCCCTTTTGAGTCCTGAATATAAAATAGCTATTTCAGATTCATAGTACAAAGCAGAAATTTAAGACTATATATCTCTTATTTTTATATATATACACACACACAACATCTCCACATATAATGTGATTTTCACTCCCTAGATCTAATCTATAACTTGAAGAGGAAGTTTTAATTCAGCAGAACATAGGAAACACCACAAGCATTTAACTAACAGTTTGTATCAGAAGATAGGTCATGACTGAAATTGCAGTCAGAATACCAATATATTTCCAGCCTCTACCGCTGTTTCAGACATCCTGATAAACTTGTTATGGAAAGTACTCCTATCTAATCAAACACAACATAGATTCTTTTTATTTTGAAAAGTTAAAATTGAATCTCATGAATACAGGCGAATAAAAGAATTGATTATGTATGATATTTCTGGTGAAAACTATCAGATATGAAAGAAGTGTGGCATCATTTCTTACAAAGAAGGCAAGCTTGTGGTAATGCACATTATGCCTCTTCATGTCAAGTTGGGCCTTCCCCCCCCTTAACAGAGTAGGTTAGTTTCCCTGATTTTTAAGATCAGAAACTCAAGCACATCCCCCATACTCTGCTTGGAAAAGTGTGAGTTTCTGCAAAATACAAAGATGACAGAAGCAGAAACAAATTTTGCTGATACAAAATTACATTTGAAATCGGAAAAGCATTTTCAATCAAATCATTTCAAACTGTCTGAAAAAGCATATCTGAAATTGAATATATCCAGAACACAATCTTGCGATTTGTAACTCAGCTGAAAGGACACAATGAGCTTCTCTCTGAAGATCATCCTTAAGTCTGACCTTTAAGTTCAAAGCAGGCAAACATAAGCAGCCCGACTCAAAAACACAAAGACCTGATATAGTAAGATATTATCTCACCCCTCTGCAATATAATTGCTGGATTCTTCCACCATATCCACCCCTGTAAGAGAGAAATTTCTGCACAGTCTGATGTGCCACTGCCTATTTGTTACCTTTGGTAATATCTAAACAATGAACAGGCCACCCAGAGAAGTGGTAGAGTCTGCCTCACTGGAATTACGCTACTGCTTGACAGGGCTCTCAACCTAATCTAAGGCCCTGCTTTCAACAGATGATCTCCATAGGTCCCGTTCAATCTAGACTTCTCTATGACTTGACTTCTGTTACACACGAACATCTCTTCAGTATTCACTTACAGTCAAACAATGTGGTAAATAAAAGGCTTAACAGAAACAAGTCTCTTAGGTATCTGAGTAACTCTTAAAATTTAATTAACATTTTTAATTGTTTCCATTGGCAACTGAAAAAGCATCCCAAACATTCAACAGAACCTACATCTAGAAACACAAAATGTCTCATTCAAGGTAGGACTCGGTTTGATATACAAGATGTTTCAACCTGCATGTCTTCATGCATGCTATCTGCCTGACTGCTTGTAAGTGCAAGTTGTCAGTGCAATCAACAGCAGAGGAAGCTGTGCAGCAGACCAGCTGGGAGGTGTGCTTCAGGACTTGCCCACGCATTCTCAAAGCCAGCAGCGAGCTGATCAAGATAACCAGTGGAATACAAGAGATCTGATACATATGAAGGCCCCTAACCTTAGGCATCTTACTCTTTAACTGAGCCCTGTCTCAAGAGTTTATGCTTCCATGCCAGAATCAACAACCTAGTAACAGAATAATAAGAAACACAAATTTAAGTCACAAAGCCAGTTTCTCAATTTTTCCTCAGCATCAATACTCTCGTATTTTAATAACAGTATTACAGTTGTAAACATAAAGTGCTGTGTTTACATAAATTATGACAGAAACTCAAACAAAGAAAAAAAGACTATCTTTTCACTGATGTACTTGGGTTATTTATGAACCAAATTTTTAAGGCCTAACCAAATATAAATTGGAAAGCCAAGCTGCAGTGTATTTTGCAGCAGTTGAGCTCTCCTTGTGTTACACAAGCATTGTGTTCTTCGTACTTCAGATACTATACAGCTTTTTACATCTACATGCAAAGTTTAATTCCAGAATTCGTGTATCTTCAGTTCATGATGCCACTTCCAGAAAACCAGTATTTTCATCATCATTTCATGTCATAAGACAGGGATTTGCAAGCAGTAGCTCTAGTCCATTTAGTTAAGAAAACAAATTTCTTTCTCCTTTGTAGTTAAACATGCGTTTTAATGCACAAAATAAAATAATAATAATAAAAAGGATAATTTAGCACAAACATTTTTGAACTTTTGCACTACCCAGCTCAAAAGCTATTTCACCACAGACTGCAGACATAATGGAACTAAATGAAAATAAATTTCAAACAAAAGGAACAAAGGCAACTAATCAAGCTTGACAGACAATTAATGTTTCATGAAATCCATAAGCATATCAGTGTCCACAGATGCAAACAAAACCAGAGCATCCCTATCTCAGATTTTTAAATAAAGTTCATGTAAACTTTGAGAACTGGGGAACAAACCCAGAAATCAAACCTAAAAACACCAGACTGTATTGGTCAAAAAGATACAAGAATGGCAAATTTTTCTTAAACCCTTGATATCTAGCCTGTATTTGGCTTCCATGAGCTGCCAACAGCATATGCTTAAGTAAACGCAGATTGTGAAAGCAGGGCAAGAATGCTGCAATAGTCCCCTCCTACCAGCATCTAGCTGCCTGTGGCTTATACTCTTCCTGCACAAAGACTGTTCCTGCAGGTTTGACAACCCTTGCAAAGTTTTCGTTTAATCACTTTTTAAACCATTTAAACTTTTGGGATCAATGTAATTACAAGCTGCAGGACAGAATTTTTTTTACTTTACTTTAAATAAGCTGAGTTCTTTACAGGATCTCCAGATCTGCATGACAAGAAATTACAATCAATTATTCTCTCTTCATGTCTATGCCACTTACAATCTTACAAACTTCATTTACGTCCATCTTCCTCATTTTTTTCCCCTCCAGGGAACAACAGGCATAGTCTGCTCGATCTCTTCTGGAAGACATTCCATACTTTCAATCATCATTGACTTCCAGTGCATCATTTCTAAGTCCACTGTCTCTTTGGGAGGCAGCAGAGAGCAGAACTACACATGGAATGCATGGCATCTTTATAAAGTGGTGTAACAGCTTCATTTTTTTCTCTGTTGTGTTCATATTTGTCTTTTTGACAAAGGAATCACTATTTTGATGGAATCATTCACAGTAACTCTAATTCTTCCCCCCCCCAATGGATAAAAGTCTTGCTTAGAAACCATGTTTGTGCATGCACAATTTAGACCGGTTTCCTCCTCCACTTCCCCTCTCCTGCTCATATGGATTAGTCTGCGTTTATCAACACTCAACTTCTGCCATTTTATCAAGAAGCGGGTCAGTATAGCACAACTGCGTGCTTTAACAGGTTGTTTTCACTCTTTTAAATATTTTCTTTTGTCAACCTTTGTCACCTCACAATTCACCCCAAAACTCTACAGAACTGAAATATCTTTCTGTTGGGAAAGCAGAACATGTACTCCTTGACAGCTCAATACCTTCAGGAACCTTGGGTGAGCAACCTGGTTGAGGTTTACTGTAAAATTGGATTACCATGCGCTTACCTACACACTCACCGATTCTGCCTTACAGATTTGGATGGCAAGTTTCACCTCTGTAAAGCCTGTGCCAGCTCTTCCTCACCACAGCATATGCATCTGTTCTGTTCTCTACCAGCTTTATTCTTTGCTACAGTTCAGACTTGCCAGTCTGAAGTTAAAGATTTCTCCATCCCTTATACCCTTAGCGCTTTTTTGTTTTAAAAAACAAACAAACAAACAAAAAGACTGATGCTACCCCCATTTAGTACCTCCCATTCCTTTGTTAGCAATCAATGAAATTTTAATATTACATGCTCTATTGAACAGTTCAGCAATTTCAGATTAGAGAACCTTCAAAAACTCCTAATCCTAACGAGTTAATATGAACTTTGGTTTAAACTTCAAACTGGGAGTTTTTTTCTGACTTGTTCCTTGTAATTCCACTATAGGAAACTTCCTCAGCTTCCATATACAACAACAAGGCAAATAATGTATTTTGGTCTCCTTCAGTATCTTTATATTCCCCAAATGCTTCTGCGATACCATTATCATCCACAAGCCATACAGATATGGGTGTGTTTTCTTCTTTGCTATTTGTTCATACCAACTTTATCACAGGCTTTTCACAAGCTTTTATCAATAGCTAGTATACACCTACTCTAACTGTTAATAAAACACCTGACAAAGAATCACCAAGCAATGCTCCAAGCATTTTGCTCCCTTCCAAGTGTCCTCAATTCTGTATTACTCTTTTTGAAAGAAATATGTGCTTTAATGAGTCTTTTTCATGACTACTATAAAGCTGAATTTGAGCATATTTTAGCATATGTTTGAGCACGTAATGATGAGAATGCTCACTATTACAGACCAGCTCTTCAGTTGTTACACCTTAAACCAATTCCTGGGTAGTGCTCGAGAAGAACTCAAGAGCTGCTCAGTACATCTTAAGTGAATGTTACCTGTCAACACAGTTGATTTATTTACCTAACACGACTAAGGTTTCTATAAAGTACAGCAAATTAAACATTCATACCCACATAATCAATGCTATGGAATTAAGACTTTTTCACAGATTATCCCTCCTCATTCCTGGCCTCTTAAGACAGCATCCCCATTTTAAAACCACTGATATTTCAGCTGACCATTTTTAAAGACTTCCAGCATTCATATATAAGCAAGCATACATTTGTTTTTGACATAAATACCTACTGATGAAACTATTTCTTGAGACTTCTCTGTTATTTTCTACTAAGTTCTACTTGCTCATTTGCTTGGTTGGTGACAACTGAAGACCGAAAGAAGTGTTCTACTAAAGGTTTGTATTTATTTGGACAAGGACAGGCTGCTGCTGCAGAACAAGACCGTCATTATGTTTCTCAGTCTTGTTTCTGGATCATTTGGCAGCATGAACAAAAGCTACACGTCCACTTTTCACACAGCCCACCTCTTCAGTAACACTTTGGCATACAACGCGATCCTTCAAACATTCTTATTTGTTCTTATGAGTTTTTTCAGGAGTAAGCACACATGCATAGCAATGATGATGCATCCTTATTCCATACTTTATTTAAAGTATAACCAGCTACTACAAACTACTACTACATACATTGAAGTCACTCAAGTTTCATAGTTTACTCAAGGTAAGAAAAGCAATTACACCTCTGCTGACCCCTCCATGAACACAAGCATACCATATATTAAATAGGTATGATACACATACAGAACAGACTCATGGAATAAAATAAATCCTGGCATATAACGATGATTATTTTAAGCCAGGGATGTGAGCATATTTATCTCAAAGTAGGTGTTTATTTTGACTGCTAGAATATATTTTTTAAATAAAATCCAAAGTTAAAACTGATCAAACTATGTATGTCGTAACCCTTCCCACATCCTGCAAAAAGGGAACCTTTATGCTTTTTGAGTGTCATCCTGATGACAGGGGCAATCATTTGCTATAAAATTTTCAATGTCTGTGAGAAGGTTTCATATACCTTTCTGTCAAGCAATCAGTACTGTGAATTGTCAAAGACTAGACATAACCGAGGACAATAAGCTCTTGTGCAGTGTGAAGTTCTAAGAACAACTAGAATCAAATTAAAAGATCCCTTTGTAATATGGGAAAATGTAAATTTTATTTTTAACCTCCATCCTTGCTGTACATATCTGACTGCAATTATTTTTTGTCCTTTTGGAAATGGGTAGTTTAAAAGGTAATTTAGAAGTTGGAAATTACTAAGCTTTATTTCAGACTTAAATACAAGATCCTTGTAAGTTCATGATACCTTAGGAAATGGCCAAAAACCCCCAACCATATTCCCATTAAGTATCCTGCTTACTACAGTAACTTCAAAAGCAACCTGCAAATCGGGATGAAAAAACAAGAAGCAAAAAAACCACATGACACTGCAAGACTCTTACCCATTTCAAGCACTAAAACTTTAAAGGTCACATGTAAGACTATACATGAATTATAGTACTGGTAACCTTCTAATTAAAAAAGCATTATGCCACTTCCCTCTTGCCGTAGCTCTGAGTGTTAGAAAATCATCATCTTTTCCAGACACAAGAATATAGCAGGAGACTACAGTTTAATGATTGTCCATAAAATTCATCAAGCTACATTTGACAGAGGAAAAAAAATATTGGATAACCAAAAAAAAAAAAAAAAAATCTTAAGTCCATACTTATGTCTATGGTATGCCCCCCAAAAAGGTTACAACCATATCAACTTTATAATTTGCACTCAAACAAAAAATTGTATTTGTAATAGAAAGTTCAAACTTTAAATCAGAAGTCCTGATGTGAGATCTTTCAAATGAAGCTTTCAAAGTGATCACACTGTTATTAAAGTCCTGATTTCTTCATTAGATTCTGATATAGGAAGCTGCTCAGACTGAGATGTTTGAATGAACACAAGAAGAAAGAATATGAGCATTACAGTACTTTGAAAGCTCCAGTGTGGCCGCCTTCAATACAGCACATATGCATTAGATTATTAATACAATGAAACCTTTATTTTCCACCTCATATCTTTTATTTACATCCAAAAGAAATGTTTTTGAAAGTTCAGACTGCTTAAATTAATACAACTACGCACATGACAACTACTCTTTCTTTCCTCAGCTGCCAATCAGAAGACAAGTGGAAGACTACTTAAAAAGGTCACCACTACACAATTTTAACTCCACCCATGTTGCACACTGTGTTACAAGGAAGTGCTTCTTCTACCATTGCTTACCAATGCTGTGAAGAACAAGGTAATTCAGGTATTCAATTCAGTATTTACTGGATCCACAGGTTCATAATAAACTATTATGGAAAAGTGTACTTGCATTGACTACACAAATGGTTTATATAAATATACACACACAAAGTTTTTATTTAACAGTAATTACTTACACTGCCTACTGCACTGAGATTGTGCCCCTCCTACTTGTTCTTCAAGAGCATTTTAGGACACATGATTAAATAAATGCTGTTATAAACTACAACAGTCAGTCAGAGAACTTTCAAAATCACCTTCTCTGTTACAGAAGGATACTTGGTCTTTTTAATTATTTGTTGTTACCAAAATAACGGAAGTTTCTTCATATTTCAGAAGCCAGTGCATAACTCTGCGGCTATTTCTTGGCAATCTATTTGTGATCAAATGCAAACACCTTCCACCACCAGCTAGTGCTCATCATACATCTATTAGATTAAATCTAATACACCTAATCCATGCTATTCAAGGCGCTTTTTATTATTATTAATTTTATTTAAGTCACTGGTATATAAAACTATTTTGGCCACATCTACCTCTACAGAGGTCAGAGTCAGAAATCTTCTACATAAGTTAGTGTTATGAATCATTAGTGCATGCACTGCCACAAGTACAAGCTGTAAATGAAAATGAACCTCTAAAGTTACACATATCCTTTAAGTTTTATAGATATTGGCAATAAATAGTAGAAGAATCTCTAACTTTGTTTTAAAAGGTCCTCAAAATTACACTTTATTGTTCTTTAAAAAAGAAATTTAAAATCCTTCCTTTCCTTGTGAGGGTATTTCACCCCCACCCAGCCCTCCCTCTGGTCCAGTTTCAGAGAGCAGCTTTGGGCAGGGGGAAGGGGGATTTTTGGTTTGGAGGGGGAAGTGGGGGATGTTATTAACCTGAACTCCTACACAGACGCATGAAAGAAACAATCACCCAAAGGGTAGAGGTAAGAAACGTCTTAGCGCCATGCCACCCGCCTCAAGTTCATCACTGGAAGGCCTGGAGAGCAACCAAGCAGACAGACAGCAGCTTCTGCTTTCATGAGAAAAGGAGGCGATCAAGGAAAGAATGGCCCAAGTGCTGTTTTACCTTCGATTTAAAAGCCAGTGTTAATAATTTGAACGCAGAATTTTGTCTCAAGCTTAAGAATACAACGTAAGACTCAGGGATGGAGGTCAAACTCATCCCCTCTTCTCTTTCTTTCTGCATCTAAGACACAAACTTAAGGCTCCTCCAAACATCACTAACGATCACAGTCTATTTTCCCCACAGTGTTAAGAGACAATTTCAAAGAAGAAAACTATTTCTCTCTACAGCAAAATTTCTAAGCATTCGAGATCTATTTTTATGCATAATTATGCACACATAATCACACAAAATAAAATGTCATGTCCTAAATCACAAGTGGAAAACATCTGTCTCATTTCACTGCAGGTGAAGAAAATTTTAATCATACTTCTCAGGCACTTAGGCAGTCTTTATTCAGCTTTCAAACTTTTATGCAAATGGAAGTGTCCTATTCTAGCAATTTTACTTACAGCAGTTATAAAGCTCTGTTTCCATTTCAGCATAATGGAAACAGAGGTTAATTTATTCCTATCCACTTTCTCATACACTGCACAAGATCCAGTATGGCATTCTTGCAGACATCACAGCCCATTAGCCAAATGAAGCAAGCCGAGTTAAGACTGCGTTTTCCAGCTTTCCTGAGTTGCACAAAAGAACTGTGACTTTATGCCAGCTGCTGCACTCTTGGTCCATGCAATAATACCACCCAGACCTTTATACACACTGCTATAACCTGCAAGGTTGCTTGCCAGGCATGCACAGGTGTTTTAGTTTTACACAGAACCACACCTTTGCAAAAAACATCTTCATATGAAAGGGCATTCCCATTAGTTTATGCTTACTACCTGCATTAAAAGTACACAGTTTTGGGCAAGTACATGTGTGTTAATTTGTAGCACAGTTTTAAAATTAAAATATGATGGGAAGCTACCCAAGAAATCAAACCAGTGCCATACTACTTATATTTAATTTACAGATTTGAAAATTTGTAAGTGTACCTTGTACTATTCAACTGGACAGCTGAGCCCTGTAGTATAAAATACTATTTAACATCTTTAGTAAGCCCCAACATTTTTATCTCAATTTGAAAGTCTAAAAATATCTTCTCCCCGGTTTCCCTCAAACTGCAAAGCTGCACATTGCAACGTTGAAGCACGTTGGTCATTCAAACATTCCTGACAACTAACTGCAATGCAAATCGATGCTCACAAGTCCCACAATTTCGTCAAGTAAAAACACAAAGCAGTAAAACACCCCTGTATCCGGCACTGGCTAAAATCTCTTGACATGAAATATTTACAAACCTAATTATACTTTTATTTCTAAATGAAAAGAAGGAATAACATTACAAAACCTGTTAAGATCATTAGAACAGCAAGTGCTAAAGACAGTGAGAGCAGAAGTTGTTATTATTAATGGATCATCTTTTTTAAACCTATCTCCCTCTGTGTTTAAGAGCAGACACAAAAGAGGGCTTGAATAAACCCATTTATGTCAAGGGTGGGTATTTTCAATTATCTTAAAAATATCTTAATTTTTTTTCTGACACCAAGAAATACAGGACATGAAAAACGATTGAAGAGCACTGGACAGCAGACATTACCCATTTGAACAAAAACAAGTATTAAATAGCGTAACATCAATAACCATGTAATCTCATACCACATTAGCATACATGGTACACAGAGTACCAGAAATGTTGGGCGGGAGGGGAGAACAGAAGTAAAACATTCTGAACTGAAATCAACAATTAAAAAAAAAGCCCACAGCAATCATGCCCTAGATGTCTTAATAAAAGACTCTCTTGCTTTTGGTAACATTTAGTTAAGCTGTTACGAGTGTGTAGACAATTCTAAAATAAAAAGCTGGGATAAAAGACAAAAAAAAACACCCAAGCATGACAAAACACTAGTTAGATAACACAATTAGAATGAAACCTGTTTAGCAGAAAAATTAAATAATACTAGAGCAGAACAAGAATAGCATACCTGCAAAAAACAGAATCTGAGCTGGTGAAACAGGCAGCCAGTTTATCACATTAAACGGGCTACTGTCCACTACTTTGGTCAAGTGTAAATCTGCTTTTCAAGGTTGGGTTTGCCTTTTTATTTTAAAATCTACCTGAGATGTTAGTGAAAAATTGTTCTTTGTTCAAACTCAAAAAAAAATCACAGGAGGAAAAAAAAGATTAAAACAACTGAGCAGAAAGATATTTTGTGAATCTAATCAAACACTGCAACCAAATAAATTACTGCTTTGGGATCCTTCACTAGCAAGAGTACATTTGATCACAGCTTAGAGAAAAGCTACAAGTAGCCACTTCAGAGAATAAATACCATCAGAAAGCAGCAATGATCACTCACTTCAGGAAGCTTTGGCGATGTCATTCCTGAAGAAGCAAAAACATCAGTGGGCAGGTAACCAAGGTGGAGGGAGCAAAATTCCTCTCTCAAAATGAAAGCTCTGTTTGTCATTTTTGGGTTTCGTGCACACACACACACAAACAGCACTTCCACAACACACTAAGTACACAAGCTTCTTGGTATAATGTTTAAAAGCACAAGCATAGTTTCACTTACAATTCCCATAAAATCAAATGTGACTTTTTTATTAAAGAGAAAGGAATTTCCAAAACAGAATCATCCTTTTTGCAGTTCAAGAGGAAGCATCCAGTGTGACTGCCTTTTACAAACTCCTGAAAAGTACAGCCAGATGTAAGACACCTCTGAAACAATTTTTTTGTCAATTAAATTGAATAATTCAATTGTCAAACAATTGAATTAAAACACATTTTTGGAAAATAATGAGCGATACGAAGATTTGCAACATCAGAAACAAAACCAGCCCACTGTTTTCCCACCTGTGTCTAAACAGAAGCAACAGACTTAATCTTGATTCTTGCGCTATTTTTTTCATTCTCTAATTTGTATGGCTCTTCAAGCATGTCTCACTGATAACAAAACCCACGCACTGCTGAAACCAGGGGTAACACTACTCTAGAAGTTCTATCAGGTACAGAGTTAGTATACCTCCACTTTCCTTACCCAAGCTTCAAAGCTGCTCTTGACTACAGGATCATACTAAGAGCTCTTCAAGCCTTGAAGTTCTTTCAAGAGCTCCTGCTTCCCAACTAAAACCTCATCATATACTAATACGTTCACACTGAAAACTAAAATGTAAAACTTAAAGAAAAACAACAAACAAAATCAAACCCAGAAACCCCCAAAGAAACCCAAGCAAAATTCCCAACACCAAGAATACCTAAAAGCTAAGACCATGGATACAGTAGAAAGAAGCAACATGAAAAATGGGGGGGAAAAAAACCCACAAAATTTGCCAATATTTGTCAATTCAAATTAAATTTTATCAAGCCTTTTCCTAACAGAGTTCGGCAGTTTTTACTTCTAATTGTGTAAAATTAAGAACTGTAGAACACAGGAGTTACACAAGACGAAAACGTGGGGAAAATGCCTTATAATCTATTCCAAAAACTTAAACTGGTAGAGGGCTTTTTTTTTTTTAAAAAACTTTCTCAAATCCTTGCTAAGTGGCAGTTTTGTTCTCACTCACATCATATTATCAGCTACTGCACTACCTTGCCTGGGATCAACATTAGACCAATACACTAGTAATTACCTAGGTCATCCTATTCATCCTTGTAACAGTGTTGGCACAGTAGCAGACACCTTCCAGTCATTTGGAATTTTCTCAGCGTCCTAAGATTGATTAGATATCAATAAGGGAGTTCTGCCAGGTATTTCAAACTCTTGGGACGTGACAGGCCTATTTTTAGCAGCTCTTTTACATTTATCTCAAAATGGAAAGTATCATATAATAAGTATCATCTACCTTATCCCTCAAACCAGGTATTTTTATTTAACATGCCCCTACATTCCATTAAGATATCTATAAAATATATAGGCTAGGGTTTTGGGGGGGCTTTTGGGTTTTGTTTTTTTTTTCTTAACTTCTGACACTAGGTGTTTTTCACAGAAACAAAACACACCAGATACCATTTGTTCAATTTCCTTGTACAAGATTCTCTTCCTGTAAAATCCCACAGAAGTATTTTATGTTTTCCCTGGTTGTTTGGAGACTTTTTGTATGTATGTGATTTTTCTTAAAGGTTTGATTTGCCTAATGGTAACCTATAGTTTCTTCCACTATTTACTCATGGAAAGAACATGGTAGTAACTGCCAACTATGCACAGAATATTTTGTGGTCTGTATCCATCTGACTAGCACAGCTAGATCACATATTTTTGGCTTTCAGACACACACAGTAGAGTTCTGCCTCCTCTAACAGATAAAAATTATCAAGCTTCTTACTCAATTCTGTGTATTTCCTTGATACCTTCCTCCTTCCTCAAAATCTGCAGAGTTGTGCTGCCCAAGTCACTTCAGCCTCTGATGCTCCACTGACAGTAGCTGTCTTTCCCAGACAAAAATATTTTCTCCCAGCAAACCACCAATTTACACATCACACAGGAAAGCTCTCTGGCTTGATGCAGAAAACACGAAAATCCCTTCCCCCTGCCTATTCGAGTCACTGATCTACCGCTGGCTGTTGCAGAACTGAATGAGAGTCATGTAAAAGTTTGCTGGTTTTGCTTCTCAGGCTCCTGACAGCATTTGTTTATTTTAAAGTACTAACTAATCAGCAACTCCATAAATATATCAACACCAATGAAAAACCCCAAACTGACAGTATGTGCCCCAAAACAAGACAAGGCTTCCTCATCTAGCTCTTTATGAGTCCATGATTTCAGCCAGGAGTTTCACCAAGAACAGGGAAGAGAGACCGACTAGAACACCACTGGCTGATGCTTCCCTCTCTATAAACACCCATGTGACAATCCTCCCTGACAACTAAACAATTTAGCATATTTAACAACATATTATCAAAATACTAGCTCAATACCAATTACTCTCTGAACGACTCCAGAAAACGTCTGGAATGTACATCTGATGTCAATGGCCAAGCTAATTTTTTTTCAATTGTATATGAAGAAGACGACACGCAAGAACAGATACTGTTGTCATCCTGAAAAAAATGGAACAGTGGTTAACTGGAGAGAAGAACCAAGAGACGAGAAGAAAAGATGACAATTACAGGAATAATATACTGTAAGAGGGTACAGAAAAAGATCAACTAGAACAAAACCCCCACAAAACAGTAAAGATATTTCATTATAAGAAATAGATGCACTCTGGTCACAAGGCAACAACTTTTCATTTTAAGCTTCAACATTCCAATTAGTGCTCTAACACACACAGCACAACAGAGATATTTAAAAGCTGCCCTGTGTCACAAAGATGTCTTGAAGTCTTTCAAGATTAGATTTCAAAAGATACTGAAAATCAATGTTAAGACTTTCAAAATATCAAACGCCTTAACTGAGGACATATTTCAGGATAAAGTCGAAGTTCCACCTAAAAAAATACCACTTTTTTTCTTCCAAGTCAGAAAGCAAATATTTGATACTCATTCTCCTTTAACATTTTTCCAACCCGAATACAATCTACCTTGTTTTCTACAAAAGTCTTTTTATGTGCACCCTGCCAACCACCCCCCTTCTCAAGGGAGATTAAAGCTCATCAGCATTGCCATTCTACATGGCCAAGAACTGATTACATTTAAAACAGTAAAAATTCCCACTATACACACCTTCTCTTAAATTAGCCCCATGAATTCGACATAAACAGCACTTTACACCTCAAATGCAGAAGGCAACCTGGAAAGCAGTTTATGGGGCCAAGCAAACCTTACTGTTACCAAGCCAAGTTTTAAATCTTTGCGAAAGTAGATGAGATCTTAACCACACTGAAACCCTGCTAGTTAAAGCCCAAGCTTAGCAAAGCAAGTGAGAGGGGAAGGGCAGCTGCAACTTTTAGGGATTTTTTTTAATATGTAGTATTAATAGTACGTCTTAATTAATAGTATGTATTTAATAGTACTTGGTTTGTACTAGCAAAAAATCTCCATTTATCCTGCTTGCTTACTTCAAAATAAGGGTTTCAGAAGAATAATTACAACAGAAAATAAATTCTGTATGGACAATGGTGACTTGTATATTGTGAAAATAAATGCCTATAGCACATGCAGACAATGGACAATGGTACAACACCGATCTCTTCGTATTCAGCATAGAGAAGACTAAAAAAATTCTGGGCTTTGGCTTCTAAAAAAGGACAACTAATTTTGATGAAAGATGGAAGGTAGTCCTACTACCTTCTGAGAACAGCATTATCCAAAATACAAACAGAAATTTAGCTTGTCCAACATTTCTCCAGTAAAATTAATTCCAGAGGAGTAACACAATAATGGTCTTCAAAATGCATTTTTAACTGCCCGTGCTAGTTTAGGAAGGTTTTTTTTTCCAATGCACCCAGTGTTTGCAACATGTACATGCATCTGTATTGACTGTTAACCTAGCTTACTCTGATAATAGAACATGATCATCTATATATGCGAAGGACACGAGAAAATAAAACTAGGAAGGTTAAAAAGAGAGAGAAAAATTTATGCAGGTGAGACTTTCCCAGGCCATTTACAAATCTGCGTAGGCAAAGATATATATGAATCTTCCCTCCTCTGGGGTGAGTTCTACTCCAAACGTTACTTGTTTTCAGAAAAACTAAGATTCAGTGCTTTATTATATCCTGCTGCTTCATCATCCTACATGTGCATGCAATGGCAGCACAAACTGAACGGAGCTTGTTACTTTCACACTGCACGAGACCTACATCACCCAGCAGGATCTTTGCATGACAGACTAAACAATCCAAGGAGCACTGAAGAACCTTTTAAAACTAAGTTTCAGCCCTCTTCAGTCGGTACTTCCAGAATTCCAAGCTGCATATGCGTGCTTTTCTTTAAAGTACATACTAGGTACATATCCATACCATTTTACACTATTTGCAGTTTGGAGTTTTACAGAAGAGTTGCTTGACTCCTGATCTGCAGTTGAACTAGCAGTCTTTACACAAGCAGGGAATTCTGGTTTGCTCAGCTTGGTCCTTCTATAAACCACCTTTCCAGGCAGACAAATCCACACCCCAGATTCTGACACAAAGCACTAACAGTTTTTGTTCAGTCTATTAAAAACATTACATTCAGCTGAGGATTTTTTTTCCCCAAGACCTTTTATGGACTATGCATAATGCAGTATGTTTACTGTAAAGTTTCCTAGACTGTAATATGGCTGAAAACCAATACAGAAACAGCAGGGCAGGGAAGGGAACCTCTAAATCTAATCCTGCTGTCAGCTTGCTGCCTGATGCTCTCTGCAAGTGGACAATTTTAAAGACAAACTCATTCCTTACATAGATTAAGAGTAGCTGCTATGCAAGTAAACAATACAAAGTTCTAAATTAGCTGTATTTCATTAGGTGACTAGAGAAAGAAATGTTAAATTTTTTACATACAGAAAATGTCTTTCAGAAATGACAACGTTACATGAAAAAATACATTAAACTTGGAGTCAACTCTTCTGTATTAATCCAGACACAACCTGGTGAATCATTAGATATAGGATGTGAGTATCAGGCTTAATTTCATCCCTGTTAAAAAAACCAAAGAACATCTATAATTCAAGTTGCAATATTTAATTCATATTTTCCTTTCTTATCTTCTAATAGCCCAGAAAAATGGTCACACTAGAAGGACCTTGTCTTAACACCTGTTCAGAGATCAGACTGCCACAGTAACATATACCAGAAATGTTGTGGGGCTTTTCTCCCTCAGAATTCACAGGTCGAAAATGGATGAAGTATAATCATAATGGAATGCAACAGCACAAGTTTATAAGAAAATATATAGGGATTAAAAATGGCAAAGGGATATTCTTAAAGATTCTTAAAATATTGCTTGTCAACCTCAATCTAAAAAGCAGAGTTTTAATTTGTTTGACTATTGTACAGGAATACTGTATTTCTGGTCATTGATTGCTTGTTTCTGAAATACTTCAACAGCAGCTCATCCTATACAAACAATGTAAAACAATGTAAATAGTGGATTTAGGGAAAAAATTTTCAAAAAATAAAACAAAAGAGAGTCTGGATTAGTAACAACTACTAGTTAGAATATTTGATATATGAATAGTAAGCAACATTTTACTACAGTCATGCAGTTCGAAAAAAAATTCTTAATGGCAGAGTTTTGTATTACGTCAGATAATTTCAGTGAAGACTAATCCGTTAAATATTCAGACTGAAAAAAACATTATGTTGATTTGAGGATGTATAATTACTACCAGGATTTTTAAAAGCTACCTTTTACTTAACAACCATTTTTTAAAATCCAATAAAACTTTGAAGTTAGACTTTGTCAGAGTTAAGTCCAAACTGAACTTAACTCTAAATTACTATTTTACTAATGTTTTATCATTAATGTTGTTGCTCTCTAAAATAAAGCAATTTCTCAGGAATAATAAGTCCGTACTCCTTGCTTAAGGTGGCAAAGAAGCATCCAGTTGAAGAGTACTCTCCAACACATGAAGAGCTCGATGGAGAGCGCACAACACGTGCATCCTGCTTCCAATTCTGCTATGGAAATCACAGGTCAGCTTTAACACCCAGTTGCCCCACATGTGAAATAAGGAGGATATTTACTTTTCTCCGAAAAGCTTTTTATAGTTAGACATGAGCACTACTCTACTCAAGAGCTACATATTGCCACCTTTGAATTAGGAGTCTATCACACACAAAACCAGACGATGGACCTACATTTACAATCACCAACTACATTTCATTGTGCCACAACCTAAAAAAAATTATTTCAGTAAGACTCTGTGGTAATTAACATCACGTCCGATATTTTTCAAGTTCATGAAACCCTTCTATATATGTTAGCTAATACACACAATCTTGTATTTCTTTTTTCCTGCTTCACTAGCTTTTATACCCACACGCTGTATCGTTTTCCTATTTAAGCCCCAATCACGCAATCAGATCCACAGGAGAGGGTTTCAGTGAAGCTGTAGCATAGAAATCACTGGGATGTGTGCTTGGGGGTCTCCTTGCACAAATCAGTTTACAGGATAAAAGATGCAGACTGTACAGTCTAGAAGGCTTGCTTTATAATCTGTGTAACACAGTGGAGCTGTGCTTGGAGGGATCTGGACGATGCTTAGGACAGATCAAGCTACTGAAATACAGTACCGCAGAAACACAAGATTAATACCAGTGTCTAATTCTATGGATGACATACAGGCTGGATATAAATTCAGTTTAATAACAAGAAAACATTTCTCTGTTTTATTTCTAACTTGAATACGCAGTCTAAAGTCAACGGAAAGGCCAAAGGGTTATCAGTTTAATCCCATCTGCCTAATCATAAAATTATTATTAATAATTCTACTGAGAAATGTAAGAAAAAAAACTTTCCAATCTATTTGAATTATTAAGAAATAAATAGTTGAACTACTGCCATTTCTCCCCTTCCATTTGTCAGGGTGTTTCACAGACAAAGAAAACAAGAAAAGGATTGTTCTTTTTTTTTTAAATTGCAAATATTATGAAAGACAAATGAACAGAATGACAAAAGAACAGCTTGAAATTACTTATATTCATTTTTAAAACAAGCAAGTTTCAGTTTAATATTATCTCTTCAAACAAATCCATTTAAACAGACATTATTACTGTACAAAATCAAGATAATTATCTCCAAAACCAGAAACAATTACACAAGAATGAGAGAGACATAATCCATTTATGTATTATTTAAATAAAGCAGGCCCTTCTCCAGAAGTCTTTCAGTAAATACGTCGATATTTTGCCACATAGGTTCAAACCCTGCCTGTACTCATCGTACCAGAATTTTAAAGTCCAAGTCCTCCTTTTATGCTGCCTGTTACTGAATGCGTACGTATGCTTTGTACCATCCAGCCCCGGTACTTCCCTCACGCTTCTAGACAAGGTGGTGTTGACACAGCTGCACTACAAACCTAACACCCCTCTTCAGCCCGAGGCAGACAAACATTCCCACATCTTCCGGGGCTGCGCCAACTCTGCCGTGCGGGAACGAAGCCCCCTTCCCCATCAGCTCTTTCTCCACCAGTAACGACACGGCTAAGGCTCCCCCTCTCTAGCCCTCCTCCCTAGAGGCCTGCCTCCCGACTTCGAAGGGCCACCTGCTCCAGACGTGGCCTGGTGTCATTGTCTCTCGCTTTCCGCCACCCCCGCTTCC
>NW_008824238.1:8284041-8286588 GCF_000699105.1 Pygoscelis adeliae | reverse complement strand
CGGGGGCTCTCCCTCAGCCCCTTCTCTGCCTCGCTCCGGCGGGGCGCGCAGAGCCTCGCCTCCGCCGTGCGGGAGCAGCGCTTCCCGTGAGGAGCGTCCGGCGCGGTTTCTGTAGCCGGCTACCCTCGTCCTCGCTGGCCGTCGCTCTCGGGCCTTGGATGAACGCTTCGTCTGTGGGTTTTCATGGTGCCCTTTCCCTATCGCTTTCATCCTCTGCCTTTTAATCTTCCCCATTGTACATGCACTAGGAGTATACAGCATTAAAAAAAAATTGCACCTTCATTTATAACTAAAGAGTGACTTCTGTGTTATTTTATTAAATTGGTAGAAATTTTTGTAAAATTGTTACTTTTTTGTGCTTGCGTTCTTTGGCCTTTTTCCCTTCCCAGAGTGCTAAGGGGTAATTCCCTCATGCTTGGTTCAGGGCCAAGAAAAGCTCTGGTCAACTGGCTAACTGGTAAGCGGCAAAAACGTAACAGGGCAAGTTTTTGCACTCAGAGGTGGTACCTCAGTATTTAAGAGTAGAACATGGCACTAACTGAAGCCAGGTCTGTTTTAGAAAATTTTTACCCAATACAAAAAATATTAATTAAAAATTAATCTGGAAATTAAAGGATTGAATTTCTAGATGTACCTTTCGGGCAGAGTGGGACAAGTCTATAGCATCAGCGTGCAGAAAGCAGAGAGGGTTGTGGAAAGCAGGGGCCATCTCTGACCTCGGAGGACAGAGAGCCAGCACACCGGCAGGAGGTTATCCCCAGCTAACTTTTCCTGTCTGATCCCTATTCCTGTGGTCCTACTGCATCAGTCAGGACAACAGCCTTCCAAAGTTAATCCTGATCCCTTCCTCATGGAGAATTTGAGAGAGCCTGCCCAAGCTATCATGCCACCATGCTAAGGCCTTGCAAGCAGCGTTGTGTTCTTGACTGAACAGTTTATTTGAGCACCTCTCTTTCTTTGTCTACAATGGAGTGGTTGTAGCTGCGTTAGTAAAGGTACAGTGATCCCAGCCCCCTAATGAAGAGGCAGCTAATGCTGCCCAGTATTGCTTTAACCAGTTTCCCAAATGAAAAATGATTTATGCCAAAATCAGTTGTTGCCTTATAGGTATCTATATATATTTTTTTAAGGAATACCCTGGCATGGGGAATTCCGCTAAAGCCATAGATGAATGCCAGGCCTGACAGTTAGAGCAAAACACTTATTTTGCTGAAATGACTTGATCTGCGCCAGGGGCTTTTTCTAGTCACTGTCAGAACCTGCAGGCTATTTTATTACCCAACTGGTAAACAATACTGAAAATGTTAAGAGGGTACACCTGATTTTAGCCTTATAACAGCATTGTGAGACAGTTAGAAGTCACATTGATTCCTGAAAAAAAATTGTCATGGTTTAACCTCAGTCGGCAACTGTTCACCACACAGCCACTCGCTCACTCCCTCCCCCTGCCATGGGATGGGGGAGAGAACTGGAAAAGTAAAAGTGAGAAAACTCGTGGGTTGAGATAAAAACAGTTTAATAATTGAAATAAAATAAAATCCTAATAATAATAATAGTAATACTAATAAGAAGAATATACAAAGTAAGTGATGCACAATGCAGTTGCTCACCACCTGCCAACCAATGGCCAACCAATTCCCAGCAGCGGCCCCCCCAGCCAGCTTTCCCCAGTTTATGTACTGAGCATGACGTCACATGGTATGGAATGTCCCTTTGGCCAGTTTGGGTCAGCTGTCCTGGCTGTGCCCCCTCCCAGCTTCTTGTGCACCTCCAGCCTTCTCGGTAGGTAGAGCATGGGAAGCTGAAAAGTCCTTGACTAAGCACTACTTAGCAACAACTAAAACAACAACTAAACACAAAAATGTTGTGTTATCAACATTGTTCTCATCCTAAATCCAAAACACAGCACTATGCTAGCTACTAGGAAG
This sequence comes from Pygoscelis adeliae, assembly GCF_000699105.1. Taxonomy (NCBI): domain Eukaryota; kingdom Metazoa; phylum Chordata; class Aves; order Sphenisciformes; family Spheniscidae; genus Pygoscelis; species Pygoscelis adeliae. The sequence goes on along the minus strand of NW_008824238.1, from coordinate 8,284,660 downwards.
AAAATTAACTCTATCCCAGTCGAAACCAGGACCAAAATACACACTTTTTTTTAATGACCATATTCAGATTGAGTTGGTTTATTCAGAAGACTGCATCTTCAGCAGCACAATTACTAAGCATAATTGAATTATTTCTAGTAATTTATTTAGGGAAAAACCTTTTGTCTGTTGGTTAAATCTCAATTTTTTTTATACACAGGTGCAAGTTCAGAAATTCTGATGTCAAAATGACTTTGGTCTTTCAAAGCTGCCTGCTAGTGACCACATGGCAAGAGTAAGAATTTCCATGGAGTTCCTGCTGGTAGTTTTGCACAAACCACCTGAGTCCAAATTTCCTTAGCCAAGTCAGAGCTTGCAAGTGTTATTTAGCAAATGGAGTTTGCTATTGATTTTCACAGTCCATTTGGCAGGAATAGACTTGCGATATCATGAAGACAATGGGTATATGTATGTAAAGAGCATGGAGCACCACAGTTATCTGTTTGTTCATATTAATGTCTATTTTCATATGCAGTACACAAGATGATTTTACATGTAAAATATGTTTTAGTTAAGCATATAGAATTGCTGCTGAAACATCAAGCTACTGGAGGAAAAGACCTGTCAAAAAGACACTGAG
>NW_008824238.1:8283138-8284030 GCF_000699105.1 Pygoscelis adeliae | reverse complement strand
TGCTTTAATATAAATAGCTTAAACTTCTTGTTTTGTTTTTTCATGTGGTTTGAGTCTTCAATTTCTGTTTTCAGGTTCAAACAACTGCTGCTCTGTTCACTCAATTTATAGCTTGGCACAGCTGGTACTCTACATGCTAGTCACAAGGCAACCCCTGCCTAAACCCCGCAACAGTGTAGAGCCTGTATGTTACCAAAGGTCTGCTTCTGAAATTGCACTGGAAGATCTTATTGTAAATCATCTGTCCAGCAGGCTGACATCCAGTTTCCTTCCAAGAGCTGAGCCGATAAGGATGGAAATCAAGGGGAACTATGATATAGGCATTGGAGATAGATAGATAGATAGATAGATAGATAGATAGATAGATAGATAGATAGATAAAAAGTCAGTCCAGTGCTCTCATTTAGGGCCAAGATATGAATGGTTGTCAGCTTGTGTGCTGGGTCCCAGTGCTTTGAATAGAGCCAGTTGTTATGACAGCTTTATTTACTAGGGAAGCCATGTATTAAAATAATGTTTGGTCAATTATGAAGAATTTTATGGACTTTGAGGAAGCATTTTGAGGGCAGATTTTGTTACAGAGACTACAGACCATAAGGAACGTGTTTAGCTCTTTGCTGATAACTTTAAAAGCTAGGGGCTTATCTCTATTGAAAGGAGAATAAGAAAACTCACAAGAAGGAAAGGGTGAAGATTTAGAATATTTCTGTCTTACATGGGTTCCTAAATAAAGATAGAATCATAGAATCATTTAGGTTGGAAAAGACCCTTAAGATCATTGAGTCCAACCGTTAACCTAACACTACCAAGTTGATTGCTAAACCATGTCACTAAGCGCCATGTCTACACATCTTTTAAATACCTCCAGGGATGGTGACTCAACCACTTCCCT
>NW_008824238.1:8258282-8282873 GCF_000699105.1 Pygoscelis adeliae | reverse complement strand
CAATGTCCTGCTTGTAGTGAGGGGCCCAAAACTGAACACAGTATTTGAGGTGTGGCCTCATCAGTGCCGAGTACAGGGGGACGATCACTTCCCTAGTCCTGCTGGCCACATTGTTTCTGATACAAGCCCGGATGCTATTGGCCTTCTTGGCCGCCTGGGCACACTGCCGGCTCATATTCAGCTAGCTGTTGACAACACCCCCAGGTCCTTTTCCGCCAGGCAGCTTTCCAGCCACTCTTCCCCAAGCCTGTAGCGCTGCATGGGCTTGTTGTGACCGAAGTGCAGGACTTAGCACTTAGCCTTGTTGAACCCCATACATTTGGCCTTGGCCCATCAATCCAGCCTGTCCAGATCCCTCTGCAGAGCCTTCCTATCCTCAAGCAGATCCACACTCCTGCCCAACTTGGTGTCGTCTGCAAACTTACTGAGGGTGCACTTGATCCCCTCATCCAGATCATTGATAAAGATATTAAACAAAACTGGCCCCAGTACTGAGGCCTGGGGAACAGATGGTGCCATACAACAGCAGTGCCTTGCAAAGAATTCCAAAATGCTTATTAGATACAGTGATTCTAATGTCTGTATTGTTTTGGTTTCAGCATGCAGATTTCTGCTTTACTGGTAATTGACATCAGTGAATGGCTGACCCAAGGACTGTAATCCTTGTAGCTGCAGAGATCCCTATTTGGTTGCTGGTGAAGTACTGAAGATGTGGAAAAGGACTGATAATTGTTTCTTCTGCTCAAACTGCTAAGTCTGCAGGCAATGCATACGAAATATTATGGTTGTGCTATCAAACCTGAGAAATGTTTTCTCACAAACCTAAAAGAAACATGTTGGTATGTATGTGCTAAAACACAAAAGCATCACTGCTTTGTTGGAGCCTTTACATTCAAACAGCAAACAGTACAAGAGAAAAAATGTATTTGAGAAACACCCCAAAAATTACTGTCTAGTGCTTTTTTATTTACAAGTTAATTGGAGTATTCCAAAAGCCATTTATATTGTTTCATATATTTACAATGTTTTCAGTGAGCGATAGATACTTGTTTAGTAAAAAACTGTAGGAACTTTCTGTGTGAGAGGGAACAATTAGCACCTGCTTCTGATGGTTTTATGTGCAACAATTGTATGTAGTGCTTGTCTGAAAATGCTGAAAAGCTAGGACTTTTAAGCCTTTGCTTCCAGCTGACGGTAAAAGGTGATAGTAAGAGTGCAGTTTAATGCTTGGAACAAGCTGATGATCTATGGCTGCACTGCCTCCCAAAGGGAACTCTTTCACCTATATGAGCTCGCACGCCCTTCCTTGTGTTGGTACGGTCGCGCAACTGTGCAGTGAGTCAGTTCAGCTCAATGGTCCAGCCAAAAATCAGCCTTACGAGAAAGTTAGTTTTCAGTGGAATCAGTGAATTGATCAGACTTACCTGCATATTCAGTAATTCTTACACAAGAAAGGACGTGGGGAAGTGTGGTCAGGGATGAGGAGGAGGGCTGGTCTACTGCTCATGGGGGCACTCTTGAATCACCTTGATGAGCTTTGAAACAGCACAGTAATAGTTAGACTGTGATCCCTTTGAGCTAGAATGAGACAGAACTGCCACTAAAAGAAGCAATCCTTCTTCCTGCTTGCTTCCTTGGTTAGCATAAGGATTTGCATTGTCATGTTGTGAATTATGTGCTGAATTATATTCAGAATTTAGTTAGGTTGAAATTAACCTGACAAGAAACAGAGGATTTTTAATCCAGATATATTCCATATCCTGATTCATCAGGCAACCTGAACAAATGTTTGTGTTAGCTCAAGGGAGGGGATAACACAAGGACAGGAACAAATGGGCAAGAAGAGGGCACGCTTGCATTTTTTGGCAATAGTACCAGTTTATGCCAACTTAAAGTATTGTTTAAACTACTGCTTTTAATATAAGTTTTCTTCAGTGTTTCCATTGTGCAAGAGACCACTCAGTCCTGTCTCTGTATGTGACCCCATAGGATGGATGGGTCAATAGATGGGACCCGTGTATTAGTGCCAGTGTATATGATCATTTAATTGTGGTGGCTCACTTGTTGGCACCTTCTTTAGTTGCAGTATAGTACTTTGCATTTGCTCCCATTCTGTTTTCATGTACCAGATACAGATAATCAGTGCGTGATGGATCAGGGTCCAGATGGATTCGGCAGATGGGAACCTGGAACAGGAGAGAAGCTGTGATTCTGTTCTGCAACTGCAGGCACCTTGGTGGAGAACTTTTCAAGTCTCTTACGGAATGCATAAGATTTAACAGGTCTGCTGGTGGTGCTTGGTCATGCAATACTGAGGTACAAAGACGGCATTTCTCTCTGTCCCTTTGCGGAGTCCTAGGCCTGCCACCCTTGTAAAAATAAGTGAAGCATAATTCAAAATATCCACTGTATCCATTATGCAAAGGATCACAATCTGTCATCCAAACTGCAAGAGATACACTCACTATAAATGTACTTTAATATTTTTAAGAGTTTTTTTTTTTTTTTAGATCAATTCAGGAGTTGAAATTAAGAGTTCATAGTTTCTTTGTAGAGTAAGTATTCTAAGAGGTTAAAACAGGCTGCAGTATATCCACTGCAGCACTGAAAGAACAGAAAGTAAATGTTTATTAGCACAGGGAATATTAATCAATAGGTAATTCCTAGGATGCTTCCAAACATTTGTACAAAAGCGTATGACACCCTGGAGTGACCCTACGAGTAACAAAATAAACATCCGTCACTTTAAGGAGGCTCTTGCAAGGTGACAAATTTATTCCTTAAAGCTAAGAAGTACAGGCTTTTGCTGTATTGAAATACATTCTCAATACTACAGTTAAGGGAGGATCCATACTCCTAGTAAAGCATGATATTTGTCAATTTGTGACAGCTGGGGGAAAAACATCAGATAGCAGTGAAGAAAAAACCCGCACCTCTTGTGGTTGATGGAATAAAGTTTTGAATTGTGGCTGGGAACTGTGGAGGATATCAAACATTCTCGGCTGTAGCTTGCATTTATGTGCTGGAAGCTCCAATTGCTGGAATGTGATCTCTTTTTGCTAGGACTTTTTCTGTGGGAATACATTTTATTCTAGCCTAGCTATAGGAGTTTTCAACTTCTTCCTTCAGCATTTTGTTCCTGCTAATAGATGAATAATTCTATTTCTAGCCTCCATGGCACCTCAGCATACCATTCCCTAATACTGTGAATGAAGAAGGAATAAGAATATGCATCTTAAAGACAGAAGGAAATACATTTTAAAAAAATTGGTTATATAGGGGTTTTTTAAGGTTTCTTTAGTAGTTTTCCAAACTTGAGGAGCTGATCATGGATGTATCAGCCATAACTGTCTGAGAAGGTGATTTTCTGAGATACTCTGTTTGAGAAAAGATAGAGTTTTTCTTTTGGGGAACACAGAAATGAATAGCACATCTTCACCTTGAACCAGGAACTTACTATACAGTTATTGTTGTATGTGAGGCTATGCAAATGCAAAGGTAAATCCAAGCCAGTATAGTGACCCCTTCATAATGGCAAATATTTCTGTCTCTCAATACCAAGAATACAAAGTTCTGGCAATTTCCCAAGAGCCTTGCACTGCAAAAGAAGACGTATGGAGGATGTATGGCAAAGGTAGCAATAAGATCCATTGATTTATTGCTTCTCCTAGCCAACTCCAGCAGATAAAATTGCCAAGGAACTATTATTGGATTTTAAGGAGAAACTACTGAAGGGGAGGAGTCACAACATGATTGCCCTCTTTCTTGGGAGGTGCTGTTCCCACCATTACGGCTTTCCTAGATTACTCTGTGGGTGTGAGCCTGGTTAATTAGTTACCTCCCCAAACACCTGTAATAGGAAGGACTACCATAGCATATGGTTATCCCAAATTCTTAATCTCCAGTTCCAGTTTACAAAATGGGAATATTCTGACTTGTGACAAATTAGAAAAGTAACAAATTTACTGAAAATTATGACAGTCCTACCTTTAAATCCTAGCTTCAGACTCCTGCAGGTCTTTGTAACTGATGTGACATGAACAGTCTAATGCATGCTGAGTTGTTTTACAGATTAGGCGTTAAATAGCATAGCTATCGGGAGCATGAAGCATTAGTTTTAACCTAATTTTTACATGCTGAATGACTCTCTTCCCCTTGATCTGAGTTCAATTCAGCGTATCGCTTTAGAACTTGTGCATTTTCAAAGGTTTATGCAGATGTCTCTCAATAAGCTGATAATAACAAAAGAAGGGTTGAAAATGAAAAGGAACTGAGAAAAGTTGAATGGAATTCAGCTGGAGAAAAATATCCCTTTAATCTGTGGGTAGGGTAAGTCAAATGAATAACAAGGATGGTTTCCAAGTATTTTAATATCTGTGTTGAAAAGCTTAGACAGAGAGGTCATAAAAGTCATGTGAATTAAGGTGAGAAGCAATGAGACTGGAGCAATAACCACTTTTAACTGCCATGAAGTGATCTTTGAATCTGCCTGATTGTTTCCTCCAGCAACTGCAGTGGGTTATTTCCTGTCAAAAATGCAGTATCTGGTATTTCAGCATATACGTTATAAACTGTGGGCTTCGTGGCAGGAATGAAAGATTTTGAATATGAATAACTAGAAAGATAGAATTGAATGGGAGTTACGGATATTCTTGCCTGGAAGAAGCACTGTAAAGAAGCACTGTAGTGATTCATTCTAGTATACCAATTAACTCACTAAGTATTTACTAGATGTGTATTCACTCAAATATCTTTACAAGACATTTTGAAATACCTATGGCAGTTTTGATTAGATGTCCAAGATGTTTCTAGTTTCAAGTCAAGTGTCAGAGCTGACGTGCAATCTGGATCATTAAAAACTGGACTGACTGGTTCACAGCATTGTTGTGGTTTAACCTCAGCCGGCAACTGAGCACTGCACAGCCACTCGCTCACTCTCCCCACCACAGTGGGATGGGGGAGAGAACCGGAAGAGTAAAAGTGAGAAAACTCATGGGTTGAGATAAAAACAGTTTAATAATTGCAATATTGTAATAATAATAATAATTTAAAAATATACAAAGCAAGTGATGCACAGTGCAATTGCTCACTACCCGCCGACCGATGCCCAGCCAGTCCCAGAGCAGTGGCCCCCCCGGCCAGCTTTCCCCAGTTTATGTACTGAGCATGATGTCACATGGTATGGAATGTCCCTTTGGCCAGTTTGGGTCAGCTGTCCTGGCCGTGCCCCCTCCCAGCTTCTTGTGCACCTCCAGCCTTCTCAGTCGGTAGAGCATGGGAAGCTGAAAAGCCCTTGACTAGTGTAAGCACTGCTTAGCAACAACTAAAACATCGTTGTGTTATCAACATTATTCTCATCCTAAATCCAAAACACAGCACTGTACCAGCTACTAGGAAGGAAATTAACTCTATCCCAGCCGAAACCAGGACAAGCATGTACAATGGATGGTTTCTCATGACATTCAAATCTGCTGCTGTCTGGGTTCAGATCCAGGCAGACCTGAAGTGTTTAGTTTTGATATCTGAAAGTGTGTATTGTGTGCTGTTTCTTGCTAAAAGCTTTATAATTTTAGACCTCTCGTACAGGAGTAGGCACAGTGGCTATCAGAAAATGTTGCTGTGCCACTGGTGGGACTGTTGCGGTGCAATTTATAATTGTTTGTAGCTGAGAAGGCCAAACAAACAAATGTTGTTGGGCTGGTAAAAATATCATTTATCATAGCTTGTAAGACATGCAGCAGATAATTCTACAGGGCCAAGTTCCTCTGAATCCATAGAGCCATTACTGATTTTTGTGACTGCTTCTCTTCTCAGTTCCTGACAAATGGGATTTGAGGTAAGTTAAGTTGTGCTTACCAGTACGGCAACCCTTGCTTAAACAAGGAGTCTGTGAAGAGAAGGCTTTGCGCAGGGCCCTTATAATAGATACATAATGATACAAGTCAACACTAATGATAATTTTTATGATGTTTTATATGTGCTTGGACCAAACTTGCTTCCTTGACTAGCACTGGGACTAGATTCATTTTTGCAATAAAAGCTTATTTAAATGAATTTAATAGCACGTTATGGCAGTGGAGCTTCAATTGGTCTACTTGTGTATGCATAGGATGGAGGTCACACCTCTGGATAGCTGCAGGTGTCATCCTTAAAATGCTTACTTGACAAACCACTTCTATTCGTTAGTTTGTTCTTCCTTAACTTTTCCTGGATTAAACTCTTGTCAGCACATTGCTTTTCCTTCGCTCACCATTTTAGAACAAAAATAATACATGGGATATTATGGCATGCAAATGATATGAACACAAATGTAAGAAGGAAAAAACATGGTACGGTTTTTCAAAATGAAGTGTACTGGCAGTAAGCTCTCTCACATGGATCAGGTCAACCCAAATCTGGATACTTAGAAACCAGAACACTCGGCATGGGCAACTGGAACTTCTGCCTTTTTTGGTGCAGCAGTATGTATGACATCTGCAAGATAGCTTCCTTAATCTTAAGGCATAATAGGCCATGGAGGAATATGTAAAGGAGGGTAGACAATTGTGCACCATTTTCAAATAGTAATTTGAGACATTCATGTCACAAAATGTGAGACCCCACCAGAATTTTCCTCACATTTGTGGAGGTTTAAGTTCTTGGTTTCATTTCTTGTCATCGTAGTGCTGGATCAAAGGTAGAAGATTAAAATCCAAATTGACTTTAAATTCACAGTGTACTGTGTAAGAATGAGGTTGTGTCCTTCGAAATAGGTGTGAGCCCTCCATGGAAGCTCTGTTTTAAAAATCCGAGAGGTAACAGCAATGTCTTATAACCAGGCTTTGCGTATTTGTGCACATTTGGTAAATGTGGTCACCGTGTGAAATATAATATTAAAACATTCTGCTGTATTTGCAAACCTAGATGTTGTTGCAATAATTGCAAACATTCATTTATTTAAAAAAATCACAGAACACAGAAATCTGTATTCACTGTGCATAAATTCTGAGGTTATTTTTACTACATCATTTACTAGAAAGCATTTAGTTCACTCATGCAATTCTAATAAATGTTTTACCATGAAGCGATGACTGCATTTTGTTTTTCTTGCTCATAAAAAGCTCAGAGCGGATTTTCTTTCTAATGAAGGTATTGGCTTTTATAAGAACAAGATTGGTTTCTGCAGTGGGGGGCTGAAGAGGCTATAGCTTACTTTGAATGTTTGTTTACTAGTCCCAATTACTGATCATTTGCATCAAACATAAAGTTCTTATACATTCTTATAAAAATAAGATAACATTTTAACTTTAAATTCAGGGAGTGCTTTAAACTCAGTAGCCTTTAAATATCATACAATGCCTGCTAGAGGCAGGAAAAAGAGATAATCAACAGAGGAGACTGAGTGCTTAAAGGGGTGTCTCCGATGGATTCAGCAGGCAGCTGGCAGCCAGTCGGACGCTGGGATAAAATCCACAGGGTCTCACCAACCCTGGAATTTGCTATTTTCGGTGACAAATTTGGAACTGCCCTATGATAGATTTTGAATACTTTACATTGCTTGATTATTCATGTACTGGTATGTCGTGTGTCTTTGGTATTTTCTGTATGCTGTATAGTAGCATTTATTTAACTTGTAAAAAATCTGTCCGGGAAAAAAGAAGAAAAAGAATGCATCAAGCAACTAACTGAAAGTTAGACAGCTGTTATTTCTGGGGGCTCTTACATTTTTGGCTCCCTCTCCAGCAAACTACAAGGACAAGAAATGAAATGTGAATGTAGAGTAACAAAAGTAACTGGTGGAATTAAAAGAAACATGTGAGAGAGGGACAGAAAAGGAGAAGCATTCATGGTCCACAGCACCTGAAAGACGCTGTGGTGGCTGAAGAAATTAGGTCTCCCTGAATTATAGTTGAAGTTACATGACAGAAATACATGTAGAGAGTTTGCTGATTATGTGTACATTATTTTCCATTAGACAAATGTTTACAACTAAAATAAATAACATTTATTTTTAAGAAGGCTGTCTGTTCCCTGAATGTCCCACATGCCATGGGCAACCCTGAGGGAAAGAACTTCAGGCATCTGAATTCAGCCAGAGCTGGTATGTAAGCATGGTTGATGTACTGGAAGTTAAAGGATATGTCTCATCCTAGGGTGGAATTTGTCTTAATTAATTTTATCAGTTATAAAAACTAGGGACCTAGTCTAAACTGTCATCTGGACTCTTGCTATGCAAAAAGACTAACATCTAATGAGTAACTCATGTAGTACCGATGGTACCAAGTCTAAGATAGATGTGACCTGTCATCCTCTACATCCTTTATTTTTCTCTACTGACTACAGAGGGAACCAAGTCAATTTAATTTAGATGAATAGCTTTCATATAGTTGAAGTCAGATGAGTTAAATCTTGCCTTCAGAGCAGAAGGACTGTGAAATTCTCCTCCCAGACAGATGAAAGTTGAGGCCTTCCACCCCAGGGGATGAATACAGAAAAAACAGAAGGTGAATGGCAGCATCGGTAAGCCTGTAACTCTTAACACCTCCTTGCTCCTTAGTACCCTGCATTACTGTTCCCCAGGAGGAGGTACAAGGGCTGCCTGTTTTTTTTCCAGACATGAAAGAAAGGGAGGATTTACTGGGATATCTCCGAAATCTCAAGTAATGCTTTTGGCTGTAAGATTATCACCGGTTGTTGTCAATATGCTGAATAATAGTGATTGGGCTGTTAAAGCTTTGGATCTTTTTCGTGGTGGTGTATATGATTGTCAGGGAATACCTAAGGTGAGGCACAGAGAGATTTGTAATGGATGTGTGTGAGCCTTGATAAGTAATACTCTTTTGTATAACAAAGAAATTTGCAGAGTTTAAAGATTATTGTTTATTTATTGTTCCTTTTTAAAAAGATATATACTAGGCAAATAGACTGACTCTGGCTGTGTTAAAATAATTTCCCACACTGAATGCCAAGTAAAATGATACATATCCAATAGTTTTCCCTTTCATTGCAGCCTTGACTTCTATACTTCAGTGAACTTGAGCATAAAGTGTGGTTTAAATAGATACACATTGTCAAGATTTAGTGAAGCCTAGGGGAGCCTTCCTTGGAAACATTCCCATATGAGTCTCATCTCCTGGGTTCCAGTACTGCTTTTTGCTTGGAATTTATTGCATGTCTTTAATTTCATACTGTTTATTGGTGATACTGCAACGTTATCCTTTTCAGCTATGGTATCAATCTATTCTTGAAAAGCCGTGTACTTATGAAATGCATTGCAATGCAGAAGAACAGACAAAAATCATCATTGCGTGGCATTATGAATGTCTAATGAAAAGCGGAAGAAGAAATGCACTTCTACCATGCAACGGGATCAATATTTTGATGAATTTTTTGACAAGTGAGGCTTTCCATAAAGGAACCTAATCTTAACTCTCTTTACCTTTTGGTCTCCAGTATCTTGCAGCAGATATATGGCGCTTTTTACACTTATACACATTCCCAGCGGAAATACGGCTCAAAAATAATGCAGTCGACTTCTGCTACCTCTGTATGGAATCCACTACTCTGCTTCTTCACACAGCAAATACCCATCCAGTTTTGCTCTGTTAAGCTTTATCCACACGTACAGCTGGAGAGGTGGAGATAAAGGTGCCAACTTGCATGGCGTGGGAATCACTGTAATTGCCAGGGAAGGTAGTGAGCATTACTAGATACCTTTACCTCTTTGCTAATATCCACATACACTAATAATTAATTATGTCACAGGGTTCCTGAATATTAATTAACATTGTCCCCATGGGAGTACTCCAAAGGCAGGTAATTTTTTAGGTAAGAGAAACTTGATTGTGGGCTCTGACACCATCAGATGAACGGAGAAGTGATTCTCTTGATTTTAGTGTCCCTTTGGTCTTCTCTGCTTGTTACTTTTAGAAATAATCCCAGCAGTATCTGTTTACTTTACTTACTCAGGATGAAGATATTTTTATACTTCTCACAGAGTGTCATTCAATCTAAAATGATTAGTCTCTCCTTGTTTGCCAATTTTTTTCTAACTTTTGTTCTTCCAACTGTTTGTTTAGTCACAGATAGCTGTTCGCTCTCCCAGTAGGCCATCTGACCCAGCAGTCCTCCAATTATTCAACACATTAACATTATTCAACATTGTTTCCTTTCATCTTTCTTAAGTATCGGTGCTTCAGTGATTTTATTCCTGGTTAAAAATAAAAATGCCTTTTTATACTAGTCCAAGTAATCTCTGCTGCTCTTGGGGCCTAGAGTCTTGCTCTTTAATTTGGACTTTTTCCTCTACCCCATATCAGACTTCTGTCCTTTGCCTTTATTTTTAGTCCTGAGACCAAGTGAAAATGGAAAACATGCTCCAAATGTTCCACCTTTGGTCTGTGCATTCAGAATTAGAGTATGAAGATGATACATACTGTACTTAGTATGGTTTTGGACAAAACTTTTCATAAATCATTTGTCTTCTGGGATTATTTCCCACCCCCACCACCTGTACATGCAAACTGTTAGTTTTCAGCAGAACGGAAATCACTGAATCCAAAAAGGAATTTTTAAGAAATCAGCTTTTTGTGTGTCCTTCAATAGACACCTAAACGGGGGAGAGTTATTCTTGTGCATATTCAGGCTTTAGCACTGATGGATTGCTTAAGGTTCTCAAAGAGGCAAAAGCAGAAAACAGGAAGGTGATTCCAGCAATTTTAAAGAACGCTGTTTCTGATGGTCTGGGTGCCAGCGGATCTGCAACCAGGCACACCAGCGAAGGAGCCCTTCCCCTGGTGCCATGCAGAGGAGTGTGAAATGAGCAGGGACCTTCCTTTCTCTGTGAAAACTCTGATACAGTCTTTAATGTTTTTTTTAAAAGTGCAGTCCTCACAGCTGTGGAAACGTGATGTTCCTACTCTCAGCTCAGAAGAAGAGAGTTGTAGACAAGCTTCCCAACATTCATTAGCCAGTCTGCATCAAAACTGCTCTCTGAAGAGTAGCCCGGTGTTCAGAAATGTTTGCTGCGAGGTCTCTGCTGAGACATCTCCTGAAGGTTGCACTTGTTATCGCAGTGTTGGTAGGTGTGTGTTTGACAGGTAGTGGACTGCATCCACTGACTCCCTAAACAGCCTTCAGCATGACAGCAACTTCAGGTTATTTCTACCTCAGCTTCTCGGAAGAGGGACCTCATTTCTCAGAAAAGAAAACTGATTAAAATAGTCACAATAGCTTTAATAGAAAATCTTTAAAATGTGTAAGAAAAGGGTTTTTTTTGTCTAAAATTATTGTTTTACAAATGTATTCCTGCAAATGGCTCATATATGGAAGAATTGTTCATGGGCTGAAGCAGTCCAGAAATCGTGGTGGCAGCTGGTATGGGCCTGTAGGCTCTCCAGTGCTCTCCTTAGTGTTTCCAGACTTTACGGTAACAGCCTTAGACAACCCTTCGGTCACTATGGGCAATGGTTATAGGGCCTTCTTCATAACCCACGGGGTAACGAAGGCTTTCTGGGATGCAGTCCACATTGGGAGTTGAGAGCGTAACACCTTCTTACAGCCTCTGCCCTAAGCATTCACAATAGCAAAACCCAACCTCTTAGCTCTGTACGGTGCAACACATGAAGGGCTTGGCCCATGATCTGAGCTTGTAGGTGGTGTGTTAATGGTAGCAGCGGATAACTCACGGAAATACGCTGCAGCAACCCCAGGAGGAGAACTTCTTGTGTTGCACCAGTGAAATAGTGTTGGGGGCTTTTAGGGAACTGGCCAAACGAGCTGAACTTGTGTGCTTCCAGCAGGCAGGGGAGAGATGCTGAACACATGCTGCCTGCTATCAGCAGCCCTGTGGTTGCCAAGAATTGCAGCTACACCATTACATAAACCATCACACAGTACACATTGTGCAGACAGACATCTTGTTTGTGCGTGAATGGATCTGCGTGGGTATGTGGGGAAGTTCACACATTTTAACAGGTTCATGATTTAAATTTAGTACCAAAAGTTAGGCACTTTTATAGCCTGAAGTCATCACCGACAGACAGTATCCACTTCTTTTTTGAGATGGAGGAAGAGAAATGGAGACACATGCAGCATGATACAGCAAATTTATCCTGTTAGATAAGGCTCAAGTGTATTTTGCCTTTTTGGCAGATTCTGTGCTAACAAGGCCAAAGAGCAGCTCTGGTTCTCCTACCACACTAGCAGGCATTTCACTCATTTAACCCTTAGAAAACTGGCTGGCTCCCAGGAAAATAACAATGCATCATTCCAAACCATACTATGTTCTGTGAATGTGATAATTTAATTCAAACAGAGTAAAGCAATTAGTTTGTATAAAGAACTTAAAATATAGCAAGTTGCTTTTTTTTTTTTTTTAAAGTAGCTATTTCTAGCTCATTAAGCACAGAAGAAGCCTTTACGCTCAGCTTTTTGACTGCACTCCTTCAATTCAGCCCAATCAACCCAGATTTTCTCAATCTAGAAACAGTGAAATGAAACAAGGGCAATGAAACAGTAAGTATATCAGTAATTTCTGCTCAGCTTTTCAGGCTGCTATACTGTTTTTTTCAGTTATGACATGCTGAAAACAATAAGCCACCTGAAAACTCTGGCTGTGATTTTAACAGATGCATTATTTTCAAGAAAATTGAAAATTCTGTTATAAAATGAAACTTTCTCAGACTCTTTTGTGTGTATATATCTTCAGACCTAACTTGATATTCTGCTCAGAATTGGTAAAAAAAAAAAGGGTTCATTATTTGGTTAAAAAAAGAGACAGCCCTCCCAGCATCGAACTATCCTGTTATGCAGAGGAATAGCCTGGCACATAGTTCTCAGCACAAAAGACTAAAACACCTGCTTGCAGTCGTACCACAATATTTATTTCAGAAGCGGTTACCTATTATTTGAGATAAAGTATATACTCCTACAGACCTGGGGGTAGATTAAAATATTTCATTGTTATGGCTATTCTGCCGCGTGTCTTTTTCAATAATGCTGAGCAGTGCTAAGGTGGCTGAACTCTTGCGAGCAGGCAGGACGGATGAAATATATTACCCCATGTCTTTATGGCAATGGATGGATTTTCTTTGTCACAGGCAAAGTGCACTTGCTGCATGGCTGGGGACAGTGGCAGATTTTTTTAATTAACATTTGAATCTATTATTTATGAGTGCATTCCCTGATGTCTAAATCCAAGGGCAAGCCCTGCCGTGCTTGACTCGGTCTCTCAGGAGAGGGCTGGAAAGGATCTGCAAAGGGAGAGAGACGAGACTCTGCTTGACCACTCCTGCCTGTCTAGCAAGGACAAGCATTCAGGGGCTAAAGATTTGGCTGTTCTAAATGTCCTTGCCCCAGACATCATTTGCTAAGGAGAACCATGTGTTAGCTCACTGCTCTGGAGTGACTCTAGTTATCCCAAATTTGCAGATATTAACAGAAGACCTTGTTGTTAAGGCAGGCCCTTTTGTCACCACGTGCAGCCTAAGGCTGTGAATTTCCGACAAGCTGCTCAACCAGTGCATCGTGCTTAGGGCGACAGGCACGTTCAGCCGAGGACTGTGAAAACCACTCTGGAGTTGTTCACCTTCCTCCAAGACAGAGCCGCCAACAGCATCAGTACTCCTGACTTCGTGGTGCTGATAGGGTTTGAAAGCCTATCGATGCAGTCAGCCAGAAGGCAGCTCTCTCCGCACCCAGCTTTCCTCCTACACAGTGAAGGAGGAAGCAATTACAGCTGTTTGGACCTGAATATTTTATCCCGAATGAGTATGAGAATCAGGCACACGTTAAGCATGCCAAATGGCCTACGTTTTCTGTGGACAGAAGACACTTAAATTTACAACTCAGAAAAGGTATTTTGTGTGGTGAGCCTTTAAAAATGTTTTTAAAGAAGTATAGCTAATGTCACGGGGTTTATATTTAAAAAGTCTCTCTAATTTATTTGAATTTCTGTTCTCTTCTCCTGTTTTCTACAGCAGAGGAGTAGTTGTATCTCTATGCATCTGAGATATTATTCTGGTGTTTTACCATCACCTAAGTACTGCATGAAAATGGTAACATCTGGCTTTTAGGCACAGAAGTCAAAAACATGAAGTCATTATGTGTGAGACTAACATTTTTTAACAATGAATGTGACTGCTGTATAACAGTGAACTATGGAAATGATACAGTAGTTTTGCACAGCCAAAGGAAAGTGCTTAGGGCTTACAAAAATACTTATACTCTACCTATGCTATCGAATAGCTTATTCTTTGAGTGGTACCATTAAATTGAATGTGAACATAAAAAGGGAAGGGATTGTTTAACATGAATAAACTAGAATAGTTGAATAGTAACTTATTTTTAGTAGGAAATATAAAGCTTTCTTCCCAACCTTAAGAATTAGATGCAGTCTTTTCGATGAACAGTTATTTTGCGTGGTCCTCGAGTAGGTAGCGCAGTGTGCACACTGCCGGTTGTTATAAACAAGCAGACTGGCACTGGATGTTTTGAAGTAAATGCATGTTGGCATTCAAGGTCATTTGGACTCTTTCTATTCAAACCTCAGAAATTTCAAAAAAGGATTGCAGTTTTCCATAGGCTTTACATGTTACATGAGTAACCAAATACATTGGCCTTTTTGAAGCAACTTCTGAAAAACACATGGAGAGCTTCACCCATCAGCTGTGCTCTTTCTTCAAGGTTTGCAACCAAACTCAATACCTGTTTTGACCTCTAAAGGCCAATTTTTTATCAATTTATAAATGATGATTCAAGGTAATTTAGGATAATTGTTTTGTTATTGGGGAGGGTGACTTGAAGAGGCATAGGCCTGTTTCCTTCGGGGTTTTGTTTATAGAAAATACAAGCTGTAAAAAAAAAAAAAGGAACAGATGTTCACAAAAGCTTGTCTGAGCACTTTTTCCAAGTTGCAGAAGTGGTTATAATTATTCTATCAATAATCAATGGAAGTGTAACTCCTGGATTTCACATAATCATTATATATGTGATTTTGACTGCTGGGTTAATAACCAGTGTTTTGCTGTTCATGTACTTTTTATTGTGTTGAATGATAAACTATACCTATGATCATAAAATAAGTTCACTTTTCTCAAGACCAGTTATCGATTCTGTTGTCCTGTAGGCAATAAAGACTGGTGAAGAGAAGTACAAAGGGAAGAGAAGTAAGCAATTACGGAGATAAAAAGAGCTGTTCAGAGAAGTAACATTTGTAAGTCACAAATGCTGTCGTTCCATATCCAAATAGCTGATTTCCAGTAGTTCTTTCCTCAGGGTAAACGACTGTTTAGAATCACTCTTGCTGATAAATTGTCTTACAAATTCTTAATTCAGGAAATAGGGTTTGTTCTTTTCTAGTGACTGTCTTTGTGACCAGCTTTAGTGACCCTGAAATTAAAGGGCTCAGAGACTGTTTACACTTGTATTCAGCTATGGGGCACTACATTGCCCTGCACAGGTCTTCAAAACTCAGCTCAGAGTTTTCAGTTGCACATAATACATAGTATTCAGGCTGAGTCCATCCAGATACCAGGATGTAGCTTTATTCATGGACTGTTTTTGATATCAAGTACTTCTAAATGTCAAAGCTTCTTAGATAAATGTAAGAATACTTGCAATTATTCCTGTCCAAGAAGGTCAACTAGATCTACAATGTTAGGTCCTTTTGGTAACTAAAAGAGGTTTTTTGTTTTGTTTTGTTTTTCCCTTTCTTGCTCCAAGAGTTCAATTACTTTTCAGTACCAGTGGAGTTGTGATGGTACGAAGATAAAGCTGAAATGTTTCATATGACGAACTGCTGGACTACGAGCAGGAATCAAACCATAACATCTGCATCTGGTTTCTCCTGGCCCATACTTGGAAAGGTTTGTACTGTAGCAATCCAGAGGTAAATTTGCCTCATGCTGATTAGGCATCTCTCATGCCTTCTGTCCTTCACTTCAGTCTCTTATGTCCTTGTAGTAGTTCAATCTTATAATCTAAATCCAGAATAACTCACAACAATTGGTGCTAATATTTAATTTACACCATCAACACTGTTGGTCAAGAATCTGTGCAGAGCAACAGACAGTTATTGCTGTCTTTAAAATATTTAATGATTATGGTCATAAGCAATTGGAAATTTTGCTGATAGATATTTTGAGAGCTTCTGTCCCCTAGATTTTTATTAAACCAGCATAGAAACTTGCATTACTCAAGCAAGTCTGAACTAATCAAATCTGAACAGGTTTTCAGAAAGCTTGTTTAAAATAAATATTTTTATTAACAAAATGTTAAACAAATAGAATGCAATTCTGTCATCTTTGCTCACTGATTGCCTTTTGCAGTCCTGAGAACAATGGTATTCCTAATTAAATACAGTGCTCCCTAGTCTCATAAAGGTTGCCCATTTGCTAAGTCCAAGTATTTATTTAGACAGGATGTAGGTTTTTTAAAATATCGCATTCTTGGTGTCAGTAATGTTTTACAGATAGGTAAAATTGTCACATCCTTGAACTAAAGCTTTAACAATTAAATGAAATATGAAGAATACTTCAAAAGCCTTTGATGATTTTATTAACAAATGTTTTATTTAACATGTTGTGGCATAAGATTAAAGTCAAAATTAATAAAGTAAAATATATGCTTTTGCAGGTATAATAAGATCAAAAAAATAGTATTTTAAAAGTACGAAAAAACCCTCAACAAGTTGTTATATTCTCTGTGCTTTCATTAGTATTCTTTCAAACATGGTGCTTATTCACTGTATTTCAGCTGTAAAGCTTCTGTTTTCACCTCCGGCTCACTTAAGAATCTATTATTAATTCGTTTAAAACATGCAAAAAAGACGACTTCCAAGAAGAACAGCCACATAGCCATAGAGCTACAGAACTCACTGCAAGAATACTGATAAATAAAACATCAGTTAACATCAGTTAATTACAGTTTAAGGCTAGATCCTTAGCTGATGGAAACGGGCAGACACTGACCACAGCAGAACCCAGATGCACCGGTCGACTGCCAGCTTCCAAGTTCCAAGTCATGGCAAGTTGCTTTGTCTCTCCATAAAGCAGAGTATTGTATATCTCAAAAATATTTCATTATAATTCTTACACATCTCTAGGAAAGTTACATTTTCAAAGGCAATATGTTGATTTTGAGTCCACCCCAATATATATGTTTGAAATAGGTTTCTCTAAACAGTTAAAGGAAACCTTGGGTCAAATTCTTGCATTACATGAAAAAAAAAAATCACAAAAGTGCATATACATATGTATGTATACATGCAGAAGAAAGCCACATTGCCACTTGCAGCACGGGCAGCTGCAACTATGTGCCATTTACTGCTATAGACACGGGCCTGTGTTGGGTCACAGAGTACATATATGTGAATGTAAACTTTATCCCTTGCTTCGAGAGACCCCACTAAGGGAAGCTTTCCTGTTAGGGAAAGGAGTAAGGGCAGGGACTGTCTGGAAGTGGAGTTTTATTTCAGGCACCTGTATGTGGACCTGGACCTGCCCCACTGAAGTTGCAGAATCAAAGCTTTATTGCAAAAAGAACAGACTATTTTACACCAAACTGGTAACTAAGTTAGTATATCAACTTTATGGACTTTTGTAGAGCAGATATTAAATGATTTTTTCCATTTCTCACCAAGTAAATCTGGTAGAAACAATATGATATTTCCCATTAGCTTCTGTAATTTCAAAGTGGCCAAGCTTAGAATGGCAACTGAGCACACTGAAAGGCATCAGCACTGGGAGTAAAACACTCACTTCCAGCTCCTAGAAATAGCTCTCAGTGGCATTTCTTCAGCAGATGAAGAGTTATATTTTTAACTGCAAGCATGGTCTCTGTGCAGGTTGGTTTGATCAGCGTCTCGGGAAGTAAAAATCCAAAATGGCCGGTGTCACGCAGCTCAAACGCAAATGCGTAGGGGATGCCATTTTTGTAGGCCCAGTCCATAGAGCTACCAGAACTCACATCTGAAAGAGGGAATTCAGAGAAAATTTTAAAAAATGTTAAATGTAGGTCATGTTGAAAGCACCAGAGGGTTCTTGTGGCATTTTGTCTCCAGGACTCAGTGAATATACTTGCAGCTCCAGCTGTTGCTTGCCCTGATCCTGAAGACCCTTCAGAGAAGGGCATGGGCACCCAGCACCTGGTGAAAGGTGCTCAGCACAATATGGATTAGACCCTTGGTTTTCACAGGAAAAAAATTAATGGCTTCTTTGTGTAAAGCAAAACTTTAATAATATGTTTGATTTAGAATAAAGCCTCAAACTGTTCTTGTCCCCAGGCGCGTGCAGTCTAAAATCTTTGCTTCCACAAAGATCTCCCAGCTGGACTGGAAATCTGCATGCTCCGAGGTTTAACTTGGGCTTTTTAGGCAATTCCTTTGCGTGGAGAAGGGAGAAAGTTGATAAAGTGATCTACCTTCTTTTCAAAGTGCTTTTAAAATTCTTTTCTCTTAATTTCTGTCTTGTTTTCTCACCATTTCCTTACAGCGTGAGAGCATTTGCATAGGTGGTGTCTAATATTAACAAACCTTCCCGAGGAAGTGTGCTTCTTATGCTTTCGTTATCTCCATATGTTGATTACCCAAGACACTTATATTTATATAAAGATCCATCTCTCATGTGGCCTGCTGTCTTCTGTGCAATTCTGGCATTAATTCACACTGCTCTTCCTTTGACATAGTGACTGACTGCACTGTAATGAGCGTAAGATGACAACCGTGCTGTGAGATGGAGGCCCACAATATAGTGGAGCTCTAGCCAAAACACAGCAACAGCAGAGGAGATGCAGGAGGTTACTTGTGAAAAATCTTGCTATTTACTTAAGCTTCTCACTTCTTCAATGATGTCTGTTATCATTACCGTGAGCATTCAGGCCTCATAGTTGCAGTAAAAAAAAAAGTGTCTCGTTGAAACCTATTGAACTTCTTTTTCTCTTACCTGTCCATGTGGAGGGCTTGCCTGACAAATATTGTTACATATTTAAAAGGCATATTTTAAAGATATTTTGTTATAGGGAAAAATGCATTTGAAATTGCTCTCTGAAAAATGGAAAATGTCCAAATAAAGATACTGTTGCTATCATTTATCATCATCTAGACACAGAGACATTTGAAACCTAGCTTTTAAAGACATCACCCTAAATTTTAGAATGAGCTCTATGAATAGCTGTATCTATCACAATTGCACAGGAGAGGCAAAGTAATGGTGAAAAATAAAACCTACTTTGAATTATTTCCTCCCAGATATTTTATAACTTAGTAGTGCATTTACAGTATCTGATAAAGATAGGCTTTTTAAGATGTTGGTTTAGCTTTCTGTTTTTAAAAATCTGTTTTTATATGTTCTGAACATGTTATTTGCTGGCTTTTGCTTCTCAAATGCATTACATTTTAATCTCTTTTATTGCATCAGTTGAGTTAATCTTACTGCAATCAACTGACTGAATCGGTTACAAAACTTCATCTTCTGCCTTCTTCACCATTCACAACTGGAACAAAGTTCACTTTAAACAGTGTTTGCTTTCTTTGTTATAATAAGGGTAATCTTCTTCTTACTATAGGTAGGTCAAAGTCACAAACCTGTGCCAGAGGAAAACTTACACAAAGTGCTAGATGCAGGTCCATATCTGTATCTTATACCATAGGCTGACTGAAGAGCGTTAACAGCATTATAGGCTGCTGTTTCCTGTGTGGGGGAGAAAACCAAATACACAAATTAGACTTTGAATTACATACTGTAATGGGATTGGAACCTGAGCTATAGATCATTGACTTCCGGCACAATGCTGTGTTCTGTGAGTCCGTGGCAGCTAATTTAAAATTATCTTAAAGAATAAACGCATTATTTATTTTTATTGACAGCAATTCCCTAATTCCCTGAAAAACTTGGTTTGATATTTTCATGGCATAAAGAAGCTCACTGCACTGTCAATGATCGGCCAAATATTAAGTATTTGTAATTATAGGTATATACACCAATTTAGTGACACAACAAATTTAGGAAACGTGAGACCATGAGATGAAATAATCTCTTTTTTATGCAGTTTAAAAGCCATGCATGCATTTTCTGCCAGTACCTGTGGATGCATTTCCCAGTCCACTAAACCTCATCTCTGCTGGGCTTGTGAAGGAGAAATGATCTCTTGGTGACACTGCACAGTGGTTCAGTGAGCAGAGTGGTAAGAAGGAAGGAGGCAAATTCCACTCCTGAATCTCTGATGGACAGGTGAATGTTCACTGCTGGTCTAACTTTCTCTGGGGCCAGATGATGTAGGCTTGGAGAACTCTTTCCACTATTGCAGAAATGTGATTTCAGTACTGTATGGGGAAAATCAGCACCTATATTTCAACATCCATATGGATGCAGTTGGTTTAGGAGGTTCATGGCATCCTGTGAAACTGGGTGCAGAAGGCCTGGCCCATGGCAAATTCTGAGGGTCACATGTGGATAGTGCATCCAAACACAAAGAAAGGACACACATATTCAAAAGAAAAAGGAATATTATGATACCAAAGAAAAGGATCCTGGAGAATGTACAGCGAAGGCCGGGAACATCTAGGAAAACACAGAGCCATCTCCCTATAGAGAGCAGCAAATTAACATCTTTGGAGCTAGAAACTGCTGGACTTCGAACCACTGGATAAAGCTGCAATGGTTGTTTTAGTTGTTTTATTGCCATGAACTGAAGAGCTTTAGGTTTCAGTTTATGCAAGTCTTCATTAACTCGGTCCCTACCTTGTTATTCATCAGGCAGTAGATGAATGCACTGGGGAAGGATTACTCTATACTTGCTTTTCCGTTTATATGTTTTCCCTAACCTTCCACTTGTTTGCCATTGTCAGGAATCGGGATTCTGGCTTAATCCTCGGTCTGACCCATGCAGGCATTCCTGCTGTGGGTCTTTGTCCACCTGAGCAGAGAAGCCAGAGAAAACTGCTTTAAAATGTTATTCCAGAAAAAAAAAAGAAGTTCATTGTCACTTATTGGCCAGCAAGTAGGGCTTTGGAGAGTTTATTTTACACTGAGAACTGCTTTTAGCAAATGGAAGAGCACTTTTTTACTCCATTATAAAAATCCATCAGGCACAACTAGATTTTTTGTTTATTTGTTTCTCAGCACAGGGATGATAGTGCCGGAGACGCTGACATTTTCAGCTTGCCCCTTCTCTTCCTCTTGCCACCTCCACGAGAGAGTGCATGGAGGTAGGGACTGCTGAAGTCAATGCTGCTGGGAACTTCTGCCAGGTTGGGATGTGGTCGCCAGCCGGTGTGAGGGTTAACCTCTGACTCACCCTAACACCAGCTGAGGAGGTGGGAGGACATCCGAGGAAGGGGGAAGTGCTGTCACTTGGGACTCTTCCTCCTCTTACAGATGCCTCAACTTCTGTGAGTCATGACACACAAGACCCATGATGGCGTTGGAGGTGTTGAACCCGCTGAGGGCGGCAGGGTGGCAGTGCGAGGCCACGGTGGTGGCAGTGGGGCCTCGCAGGGCTCCGGGGAGTGGGGAGCTCCAGCTGCAGCCTGGGGCTGTTGTCTGGTGCCTGCACTGAAGCTCCAAGTACCACGCTGAGTTGCTCAACAGAAATTTGGCAAGCAGCTGTGCTTACCATCCCAGGGCCATGGTGTGGAGCTGGGACGGCCTGACAACAGGCTTGATGCCAAGGGAGCAGGAGGCAGGGCTCAGCTGACGGAGCTGAGATGGGTGGAGAGCAATGCCCTAGTAAACACACCATGAAAAGGAAAACAGCCAGAACAGAAAGAGGAGACTCCCTGTGCATGACTTATGCATTGTACAGCAATGAGACAATAGAAGCAAGCCCTGTTGAAATCTTTCTGAAGAAATAGTTTGGCAATGCCCATTTAAAACTAGCACAACAGTACTGGGTTCTGTGTAGAGGCAGCAACCATCTGGAGGCCAGACCAGGAGTGACCCAAGTCCATGTCCACCATGTAGGCAAGTGTCCCTGGGCACTATGAACTTGATGCTCTTAGCCTTGAGGGGTGCTGCTTGGATACTGTGCAGGTTGGATCCTGAATAAATCCGGGCAACCAGTCTTTGAACACCCTCAAGTAGAAAGCTTTACATAAAATGACCAGATTTTTACAAAGACATACACAAACTCAGTCATACCATATAACTTCACTGCAAACACTAAGGCAAATGACTGTACAGGAAGAAGGAAGAGGGATGAGAAGTAGGTGAAATTTAAAACTCTCAAGAGGGATGAATGTTTCTGCTGTTTTTTTCAATCTGAAAGTGCACTTTCATTTTAAGTATCTTAAAAGAACAGATTTCAGGAGAGTGTTAATAAGACAGTTGTGCCTAAATTAGAACAGAATATGCATGTTGTGACCAGTACACAGCTCTCCAGTTTCAAAGCAACTCTGAATAATTGAACACTTTAATTGAAATGGTAACTGACAGCTCACTAGAATGATATGACCCAGACAGAAACATCCTTTCTTCTGCTCAGGATTAATTGTGGCCCCCTGTTAGCACGAAATGTTTTTTATCTGCTATGCATGTGGAGTCCTACAGTTGTCCCCAGTACACTGTCCGTGTAGATCAACAAAACCTGTTCCATCAGCAGCAGGAAACAGAGATCTGCTGCTTTCCAGCTCACTGTAATTTCCAAGAGAACTGGAGAATCTGAAACCTCAGCCTAAGTCACCATTTTAGACACTTCAAATATTAAAGACTATTCATTTAGGAGCCACCAGGTGGCAGAGCCTTTGGCTGTAGGCAAATATTAAAACACACAAATAAATAAGCAACAGTATTCCATTCATTTTCACTATGATCCCTATAATGAGCTTTATAAATAACAGGAAATTACTTCAGTTTCTTATTCCAACCTCCCTGTTCTTTTTGACCCACTGCAATAAAAAGAAGTACAGAGTCCAAATACTGGCAAAATATTTAGAATTGGGATTTGGCTTCCATTTGTCCAGGACTGTTGTCAAAAATGGTGTCTTTCTTTGTCCCCTTAGGTCTGTGCTCCACTCCTTCTGATGAGAAGCGTGATCCAAGGTCTCACAAACCTGGGGAACATCTACTACACATCAAAACCTGGGTTCCTTTGGTCTAAAAGCTGTGGATGAAAAGATAGAGTGTGTGTGCTGAGAGGCAGTTACTCCCTGTCTCAGAATGGAAATAGCCCTTGAACAACAAGAACAACATGTACTGAACATTTACTGGTATGTGTGAAAACTCTCAGTTAGAAACTCCTTTTCCTTACAATGAATTTCCTGACACAGTGTCTGCTATTGCCTTACGTTACTCTGGATATTTTCATCAGATACCCAATAATCACCTACTTGCAGAGGAGATGCTGATTCTTCCAAACACCATGTCTTTACCTTTTGCTGTGTTGTCTGTCTTAAAAAAATGTTCTTGCACCTGCTGGTCTTCAAAGGAATGAGATCCTGTGTTTTTATAATTCCCAGTCTATGTTTTTTGGTAAGTAATAGTCACCAATTCACTTGGGGAGCTCCTTTCTCTTTGCCACTCCCCAAAAGAGGGTGGAGAAGGTAGAATAAAAAGATTCATGGATTTATTCACAGTCAGTGCAGGACTGGGTGGTCAGTCCCCACAAGTCTCATTTTTTAGCCGTTTAGTTTACATCTAATTTGCTCTATTTCACAGGAATGACATCAGACAGGAGAATTTTTAGTAGCTGCTGAAATTAAGTGTCTTAACAGAAATAAACCCACAAAGAGAGTTTAGTTTGTGGAGTGCTGGCTGCTCAGCCTCCTGAGAGGGCAGCTGAGTGAAACTTCAGTGAAGCTCCAGGGACTGACAACATCGTTTATTCTGCACAGGATAAATCTAAGGTGCAGTTAAGCTCCTTTGGAGTAAACTAGCTTAAACTAATAAGTTAAAAGTCACTGCAACTTTCAAGGCCAAAATGGGAGATACATAGATTCATAGAATCATTGAACTAAACTAGCTTAAACTAATAAGTTAAAAGTCACTGCAACTTTCAAGGCCAAAATGGGAGATACATAGATTCATAGAATCATTGAACAGTTCAGGTTGGAAAGGACCTCTAAAGGTCATCTAGTCCAACCCCCCTGCTGTGGGCAGGGACATCTTCAACTAGATCAGGTTGCTCAGAGCCCCGTCCAACCTGACCTTCAATGTTTCCAGGGATGGGGCATCCACCACCTCTCTGGGCAACCTGTGCCAGTGTTTCACCACCCTCAGCGTAAAAAATTTCTTCCTTATATCTAGTCTAAATCTCCCCCCCTTTAGTTTAAAGCCATTCCACCTTGTCCTGTCGCAACAGGCCCTGCTAAAAAGTTTGCCACCATCTTTTTTATAAGCCCCCTTGAGGAGAGGTGTTCCATCCCCCTGATCATTTTCGTGGCCCTCCTCTGGACCCGCTCCAACAGGTCCATGTCTTTCCTGTGCTGAGAACTCCAGAGCTGGACACAGTACTCCAGGTGAGGTCTCACCAGAGCAGAGTAGAGGGGCAGAATCACCTCCCTCGACCTGCTGGCCATGCTTCTTTTGATGCAGCCCAGGATACGGTTGGCTTTCTGGGCTACGAGTGCACATTGCTGGCTCATGTCCAGCTTTTCATCCACCAGTACCCCCAAGTCCT
>NW_008824238.1:8248830-8256285 GCF_000699105.1 Pygoscelis adeliae | reverse complement strand
GGCTCCTCATCCATCCCCAGGCAGAGCTCCATGCACTCCAGCTGGTCATTGGTATAGAGGCCGACACCCCCTCCTCATCTCCCCTGCCTGTCCTTCCTAAAGAGCCTGTATCCCTCCATCCCAACACTGCAATCACAGGAGCCATCCCACCACGTCTCCCTGATGTCAATAAGGTTGTAGCCCTGCAGGTGTGCGCACGTCTCTAACTCCTCTCGTCTATTCCCTATGCTACATGCTTTTGCATAGAGGCATTTAAGTTGGGCCCCCGATGAAGCTGCCTTACTGGTTGGAGTTCCTTTGTGCTGCTCTTCAGGCACTCTCCTGCTGCCCTGTGTTCCTTCTCCAGGCGCTGGGCATCTATTGCTGGCCCTGGCATCAAACTGGTAGGAGGTTCCCCTCCCCAAGCACCTCTCATTGAAAGCCCTCTTCACCAGCTTGGCAAGTCTATGACTGAAGATGCTCTTCCCCTTCTCTGACAGATGGACCCCGTCAGCCCTCAGTAGACCATGTTTCTCAAAGCGAGTCCCATAGTCTAAGTAGCCGAACCCCTGGCTGTGGCACCAGTCCCGTAACCATTTGTTGACTCGCCAAATTCGACTGGCCCTTTCAAACCCCTTCCCTTTGACCGGCAGGATTGATGAAAAAACTGCCTGCGCTCCTGAGTCCCTTACTGCCGCTCCCAGGGCTCTGTAGTCCTTCTTGATAGTCCTCAGACTATATGGACAATGTAATTTTCCTGGGGACTGAGGGAGAAAGAAAGAGGCTTGCCAACTGGTTGGTGCAATGTGTGTCTGTGAGCAGGAGCAAAGAGAAAGTAAAACTTAGCCCTGTTACCCTAAGAAAATAAGCCATAAGGAGGCTTTTAGGTACAGGAGGCTGGCTAAAAACAGACCTCAGACTGCGAGCAGAGGGAATAGTTCTTCTGTGTTTGGATGAGCACGGAATACGTGAAATGTACATATCTAAATCGATAGGCTTGCATCAAAAAACATATTCTTATTAATTTATTCTTCTAATAGACAAAAGCCCCTGATCTTAATTAACTGCTTGTCTTAAAGAGTTAAAAGCACTATGTCTGAGGAGGATGATACATACAGCAATTGAAGCTTTACTTTTGGTGAAATCTATGAGATTTCTCCTCTAACTGATAAACGTAAACTATTTCAATTTTATTTTGTTCATAACATTGAAGATGATCTTCTTTGTGCTCCTAGTGTTTAAGTTCTGAGCATGAAGGGACAGAATTTGAGCTAGATGTTCAGGGACTTAACTACATAATTCCCATTACAGTTAATTAAATAAAATTATAATAACTATAATTAAAACCCAGGGATTTATCCTATAATGTAATTTAAAGGGACTGATGGATGGAAGGCACTATACCATTTTAATCAAATTACCACTGACTCACTTTGAGTGAAGGTTATATAACCAGAAATGCGATTGCAAGCGGATCCAGAATAAATACTGCTCAATATTAAATATGTGCAAAGTATTGAAGAAACAAGTCTCCTCTCAAAACAAAACATACCAAAAATATTATATAGGGAAACATATTCTCCCAAGTTTTAATGTACTTACCACACAGCTGAAGTTTGGAATAGTTGCATATTTGTAAGAGTAAGGGTACAGCAGCATCTGTGCATATGCATGGAAGGACAAATAGGCTTTTATTTGTTTCCGATGTTTGCGGAGAAAATGAGCAACAGCCTTTACTTCAGGCTCAGACTCAGGAAAGGGACCACAGTAGGTGTCATCGCATGGGTGAAATGAAGCACCTTCATCTAGAGATTGAATGAGAAAGTTGATGGTGAACGATCATAGAGAATTTCCAAGAGTCAAATTCTGGCTCAGTCTGTGGGGGCCTGTGTGCAAAAGTGTGAAAAGCAATAACCAAATTTCTTTCTTGTGACTGATGGGCATGAGCCACTGGCACCTCAGTACAGCAATCTGCTTGTTCATTTAGTAGCCACACCAAGTTGCCAATTGCCCAACTACACGCAGTTCTCCCCAGAGGACATACTTTTAACCCAACAGAAAAAGGAGAGCCTGACTTCATTGTATTTTCTTCCCTGGCTTTCCATACGAGTGGCACATTTTATGATAGCATTCCAGTATTAAAACTATTGAAGGGTCTCAGTTGGTCTATTTGAAATCAGAGAGCTATACCTCTTTCACTAGTCGCTGCCAAGACAAATCTAGCCTTTAAGAGCATTTTAAGGTACTAGCTACTACAGTGGTGGTTACGATGGTAGGTAGATAACTTCAACAGGCATTATCTTAGAGACTGGTTTAAAACATGAGAATAATTCCTGACTACTGCCTATTTTTACTCTTGCAAACCTTATGGGAAAAAAATGACAAGCCACATGGGATGATTGCTCAGTTAGCTAAAATAGAAATTGTCTCAGTTTGCACAGGGTTTAATTTTCCTTCAAGTTTGGGGCAGGGGTTCAGTTGTGAGGATATCTTTCACCACGTCAACCTTCTCAGGTGGCAGTAAGCTGAAGAAGTGTAGCCTGCCTGTAATATCCCATGAGGTACTGAAAGATGAAACTCAGAAAAGGAGTGGCAGTGGCTCCTTTATCATTTAGGAATTCTGGATCTAAGCCAACATCTCATTTACAGCTTAGGGCCTGGGCCTAGAAGAACAATATTTATGCAAATCCAGTCCACTCTTTTATCCACTGTGATTTCAAAATGCCACGTTTTACACTGACCCGCAGAATAATAATAGTTTGTTTGCGATATTCCTTGGTGTCATCAGGGACTTACAAAAGCAGTGTTTTATTAGCTTTCCTTTGTATAGTAAGTACTGCCATCTTCAAATAGTAAGAAAAGAGCAGTGCATGAGAAGGCATAATAATGTGAATCAAAACAGGGTTATGCAATCAACCTAATGCCAAAAAAAAAAAAAAAAAAGTGGAAGAATTTCATGCTGCAGCTTCATTTGTAATATGAAAATTGAGGCTACCATTCGATGGCCACAGGTGGGCATTTCAAAAGGTATTAGTGCTTAGATTGCAGTGGATATGGAAGAGTTATACAGAGGGCAGATGCTCTCCTCCCTGCAGAACAGATGGCCACCAAGTCATCCAAATCCCAAAAGCAGTCTGCCTCGATGTCTTGTCAGATAATATAGCTAAAGGGGAGCTATTTAACAGAGCCTCTGGAGCCTTTGCTTTTTTTTTACAGATACTTCATCTCCTGTAACAGTATTGTATACTGAATCATGAAAATGGACATCACTGTTAATAAACAGCAGAATCCTACAAGCTGATGGTAAAATGACCCAATGGTAAAATATGATTCAGTTTAGTGACTTTCAGTGAAGAAAAAACTCTCTAAACTGTCCAGCCTACTATTGTGAGCCATTTGCAATCCCAGCCGTAGCTAATGCTTTTCCTTAAGTGAAGCTGGCTGGTAGTAAAAAGAGAGGGTTTCCGTGGTGGCCTTGGATAATGTAACGATATCCTCAATTTTCATACTGGAAGTTCTTTTGAAGTAACACAAGAAGGAATAAACCGATACAGTACGTATCAACTCCTGTGAAATTTCTGAGTTACAGTCATGAGAAGAAAATGGAATTGCATAAAATGTTACCATGCTCTCTTATTTTTGTACCTGTTAGCATACCGGAGGAGGACAAATATCCTCCAACATCCATCATGAGATCAAATGTACAAAGGAAATGTGTGCAGAGACTGATAAAACCAATGCTTTGGTACAGAAGGAAGACTGGGAGCATGGATGAGCTGGAGCATGATTCTCAAACTTCCTTGCAGCCACTTCTTCTTGCCAGTATGGGGTACTGTCCTCAGTGAGCAATGGGGTGCACTGAAAACTGGGATACACTGGAAATTTTAACTCCCACTGCTGCTCTCTTGGGGGCTTCGGATGCAACCCCTTTAACTGGATTTGCCCTATGACATAATTTAGTTCTAAGTACCTCATTATTGGCTTTAAAGTTGCTATTTATTTCATGAACATTAAACCATTGTGTTAGTTATTGCACATACATATATATTGCAAGAAGAATTTCTACCCAGAGATCTTGCTGTCAGTATTCACCTGGGTCTGTGTGCAATTTCTGTGCACTATTTTGGGTACAGGGCGCTGCAAAGTGCAATCTACTACAATCAGTGATATGGCCCTTTCCTCGGTCCCTAGAGAATACAGAAGCAACATCATAAAGCTTACATCAAAGTCCTACACTAGAAGGGAAGAGGAAAGCAGAAGGGATGCTGTGTTATCTTTACCAGCTAGCTCACTGCAGCTAGCATTCAGCAGCTTTGCTGGGGCTGGATTCTGCCACAACACACCTGCCTGGAAGCCCCACAGCGAAGTTCAAGCCTGTCTGCAAACTGTAAGTGTGACTGAACTGAATTAAAAGGTTTTTACAAGCATACGCAGTACTAAATGTTAAACACACCATGATTATACAAGCCTCAAAGTGTGATATGATCCAGATTCTTCTCTGACTCATTTAGTGTCAGATTAATGAGAACATAGGGTGCCAGCTGAGGATCTTCTGAGTACTAGCCAGCCCAGTTCATGAAAAAGCTCTTTATTCTCTGGCAAAATAGAGAATCAGACAGAGTTGGGGGTCCGGCGAGGGAAGCAGAGCATGTCCTTGGTGGGATGACGAGCAACCTTGAAGGAATTTTTATTTTTTAAACTCGGGGTGTGGACCTGTCTTTCATGTTCAGTGCAGGGGAAAAATGCGACAAATAGTGGATTACAACACACAACGCGTGTGTATTGTTATAGTTTCACTCACCCTAGAAAAAATGTTTTCTACTGAAAACTAAGCAAACATTTCCAGGACTGAGTAAAAAGTGTGCTTTAATACAGTGGCTAAGGAGCCGGAAGAGGGAGGAGCAGGGTGATCTGAACCCAAGAACATTAATTAGGACTAGAAAGAAAATGCACTGTGTGAGTATTAATGTTGCACTGATAGGTACCTGTAATATGGCTCTGAAGACTTTGTAAGAGAACTGTTCATTCCAGCTACGCCAGTGGCTATCTTCTGAACAGTAAATGTATGTCCCCAAAATACTTGCAGTTGTGACGTACGCACTTAAGTAAAACATAACGGCGATGCAGGACTTTGGTTCATTTTTACGTTATTTTTGCAGCATAAAATTGCCATACAGATCGTGATAGCAGCCCTGGGACTGTCTTCTGTAGTGGAGGGATTCTCAGCTAATATAGGCTTTCTGTCGCTGCTTCTGTGTCAGTCCTCTCCTTACTGCACGTAGAGTCAAAAAAAAATTGGAAGCATATTTCACAGGTCCATACTATATTGAATGTATGCTTCTGTTCACTCTCACCTCATTTGTAATCTCCCCAGGCAGATTATTCACACGCACTTTTATCCTTACAGTTCTCAAAAATCTGCGTAAAGAATCCAATCGCTGCAAGCGAGACTGTGCAGTGCTCACTCCTACTGCAAGTAATTGGACTATTGTGGAAACATCTAGAGACTTCCAGTGGAAGAGGGATGGGCTGAAGGGAAGGATGTTGTGCTAGCGCTATGCAAACACAATTTCTGTCTTTACAAGTTTGTAATGTAAATAATGAAGGTGGACAAATGCTGGAGGAGAAAACAGCTGCACAGAGAGGTGAAGGAAGTTGCTCAAGATGGGAGAGCAGGTCAGCAGAAGAACCAGGTATATATCACTGTATTTCACAACAAAGTGCCATTACTTTCTGCTGCACCAGAACTTGTATGGCTGCTTCCTGTGTGGGT
The DNA here is from genome assembly GCF_000699105.1 of Pygoscelis adeliae. Classification (NCBI taxonomy): domain Eukaryota; kingdom Metazoa; phylum Chordata; class Aves; order Sphenisciformes; family Spheniscidae; genus Pygoscelis; species Pygoscelis adeliae. The sequence continues at coordinate 8,250,533 of NW_008824238.1, read as the reverse complement.
TGCACTGTCTTGCTGTAAGATTTAATAAAATACCATTTCTTCTTCAGTGGACCCATTCCAAATCTTCTGCTAGTATTTCATTACTGCTGCATTCTCTATGCAAAATTGAGGTCAATTTTTATGAAAGTATTTACAGAAGTGCTGGGAGTTTAAAATTGGATCTCCATGCATTTAGAAGCACCTTCTTTCTTTATTAAATCACTAATAATAATGGCCTTAAAATATTCTCAGACATTTCTCTGTGAGGCCAACAAAGCAAGTCTGACATTTCCGAAGCTAAAGCCATTTCAGAGAAATGATGAATTAAATAAAACTAAATTTGAAATGTTTCCTAAAGCTGTAGTCAGGTACATTCTGAAATGTGATGGGCCAGGCTCAATACTGTGCTTCAAATTATTTACATGACTGCAGAAATACCAAATAGCTGTATGTGCGGTTTTTCACTTTTGCCACATGCGCCATGAAAACTTTTTACTTGTGATGAGATGTGTTTTTCCAAAGTTCAGGACTTCTATTTTTTTAGAAGCTAGAAGGAAGATTTGAGCGCTGGCTTGTGGCTTTATGGGAAAGTAGCTTCAACTTTAACTATGGAAAAGAGAACACTTCACAACGGATGTGACCTAACCTACTTACTCTGTTGGATAATTAAATACAGGGAAATCTGAACTGGTGGACCAAAGTATCTCCAGACTTACCACACCATTTCACTTTCCAGTTGCGATTAGCATCAACACCATGACACCGAAGCCTTGTGTTCTTTGATCTTGTTTTTCTCCAAAATCGATCCTAACATAAGTTATAAAATAGTTAAATAGCAATATTACTATATGTTGGCAAAAATTTATTTGTACACATAACAATCCAACCTTGGTAAATATATTCAGTATTATATTTTAACTGGAGTAATTTACTTCCATTCTGCATGCCACGAAGTGATGGACCAGATTATACAGAAAGTCACCTTTGAATGATGTAACAACCATTTGATCTTTCCTGTCTGAACAATTTGAGCAATACTACTGATACTACTTACATTTGTCCAGCTAAAATGATATCCATCCACATTAAATACAGGCATGATATAGAAATACAGCTGAGTTAGCATCTTTCTCATGGCAGGATCGGTCTGGTATGTCTGAAGAGCCTAAAGCAGAAAAGCCAAAGAAAGTAGTTTCCATAATAAAAATAATTTCCCGATTAAGTATTGTGACAGGCTGAGACAGCCACGTGGCCTTTGGCAGTACAGAGACCTGATCTCACGGCACCACTGACATCCTTAGAGCTGTACTCGAAAGCCTGACATCTTCCTGCAAACGTGATTAAAGGCAGCATGTGAACATGCGAAAAAGGTGTTCAGAAGACCCTATTCTCTCTGCTTCTCAGTTACTTTCAATAGCCAAGAAAATACAACTCACATTACAGAGAAGCAAATGCATACAAAATGTTTCTTGACGTAGGAGCTGAAAGTCTTAGCTGAGGAAACGAGTTTAACTCCTGTAAGACGATGGAGCGCTGTTGTTTTCACCAGGTGATGATTTGGTGAGGTCAGAGCATGTCTTAAAGCATTTAAGGCTCACATTACATAAGCTTTTGTTGTATTCAAAGTAATTTACTATACACATAATCATCAATACAGGCAGCTTATTCCTTTATAATTTAGAAAACCCTCTACTTTTGGAGAACCTCAAGTATAAAGGTTAGTA
>NW_008824238.1:8235472-8248682 GCF_000699105.1 Pygoscelis adeliae | reverse complement strand
TACTTTTGGAGAACCTCAAGGAGAAAGGGTAGTAGAGGAAGTCTAGGGAGGGGAAGGATTTTTTTTCCATTCTACATCTTAGAAAAACGCAGCAAACCAGAGGCTCCTCAGCAGTTCTGTTTGCTAGTACCAGAGATGCTCCTTTACCAGTTTCAGGAAGCTTGGACTCCACATGCTGTAGCAAAAACTGTCACTTGTCATAGCTGGGCATCAAACTTGCATCCTTCAGAGTTTAAGTCTTGATTCTGTAAGGCGAGGAATCAGGTGCTTCACCCGGCAGGCGGAAATCCTATCACACTGACGCTGGGTTCAGGGGGATGCCCACGGCTGGCCCCTCTCCTGCTGGTGCTGTAATTACAGCCTTCTGCTCTGCAGTATTTCTGGCCCTTCAGATCCAAGAAGTAACATGCGTTTGGGGGTACAAAGGGAAACGTTTGTTCTGAAATAAACTAAGCTAAAAGCTTTTCAGTTGACAAATGCCAGGGAACAGTGTGAAGTACAGGAATCCGATACTTCTGGGCTCCTAACCATGCAGCTGTTTGGATTATTGAAGCTGCCACAGGAGCTTACGGATGCTTTTTGTGGAATATCTGTAAGAAATACCCATACAATTGGACATGTTTGGGGCTAAAATTTACTCATGGAGGAGTCTGAACATTTTTTTCTTTACTGAGGGTCTGAGACTTCTAAATATTTTTTTCTAAGCTGTTCATTAACCACCTCTCTGTTGTGCAGTGCTTTCTCCTCACCCAGCCTCAGCTTCCCTTCCAGCAGTGCTCTGCACATGCAGGTCCTTCGGCCTCACTTGAAGATCCAAAACAGCATGTCATCCCTGCGCAAAGCTACTGAGTCACCCAGTGCTGCTCCACACTGAGCTCCTCTTCCGCTTCAGCCAGGCAAGCTTTTGGGGAAGGTGAGCAATAGAGGGCAAAGGGGGCACAGCACAGAATGAAATGAGACTTAGGCAGCAGCTGGGACAGCATGGCGTGGAGCACTGCAGGGTGGGACGAGGTGCTGAAAGAGGGTAGGGTTATCACAGGGGAGAAGAGGATGACAATGGGCTTTTGAGGGGAAGCTTGGTGGAGCCATGGGCTGCCTGGGAGAAAGTCCCTGGCCAGTGCAGAGGTCACAGGACCCCTGGCCCATATGCCAGAAATTCCCCAAAGACTTTTAGCTGGAATGGTATCGCATTTGAATTCAATTTTCTTGTATTAGGAAGCCACGTCAAGGCTACAGATGATACATTTGGATAAAAACATTGGTATTCAGGGAACTGCAGCTATAGTAAAAAGTAGTTTTGTCAAAACAGAAAGCAATGGTTACACAAAAATAATGACCGTGAAAACAACCTCTCTGTTTCATTGATGTTCCACATGCAGAAAACACATACTGAAGTAACTAGGGCTACTCTGTGCATTAAGCTAGCCCTGCACTTAAATCTTCACAGAATTAAGAGCCTATATGGTACGTACGGATGTTAAATCTGTAAGACTCTTCTTACAGTGGAAACAGAACGAAGTCATGCTCCAAAATGTGAGTCAAAGAAAATGAACATTTTTATCATGCTTATTTCAGGGAGAAGTAATTTGGCTGGGGAGGAAATAAGGCACCACACACCACTTCCTTGACTTCTTAACGCTTTTCTCTTTTTAGACAGTATTAACAAATTAAGCTTAGGTTGTGTCTCCATGGTGGGTATTTACATATCAGTGATAATGAGATTGGCATGTTTGCTTGTATCTGTATTTACGTATGCCATTCTTTTGCTGTCAGTTACATCTGTAATTACACATTTTGTTACACTGTAGTGTTATATACTGTTTTTTAAACCACAATGCTGTAAGATTAAACTCTTTAAAACACTTTTAAAATAATCTCCTTAAAATTACTACAGATAATTCATTAATTTAAGGTAATACACTCCTAAAAATTGCATGGATGAGCTTTGCAAATTTTTCAGAACCTTTCCAAAATTGCAAAAAGTGACATATTGAAAATATTTGAATGAAGACTTTTTAATGTTCAATATGTTTTCAATCCTGTGAAGAATATATTTTTCTTGCTAGGTAAAAGCACTGCCATTTAAAAACCAAAACAAAACATAGACTGCAAAATGCCAAGCACCCTTTCATTTTTCAAAGCTACTCTGTGTTATTTTAATGCCTGCTGTCATTGACAAAATACCAGGAGAGACTTTAGAAAGCATTATAGTCCCCAGTAATACTCTTCAAAATTTTAAGTCTTAAAGTTGATTTGGAGCCAAGTATTTCAATCATTCAATTCTGTTCTTTACAGCATAGATGGTTTATCTTAATAATTTGGTTACCCTTTTAGAGTAGCAGCATTTAATTAAAAATGTAATGGACCTGGCGCGGCTTTCTTCTTCACGGAAAGAAAAAGTGTAGGTGGTGTAACCTGGTGTTAAGTGAGATCATATTCACTCTTTCTGCTGAAAATATTTTGTCCTTCATGCTGTTTTTATCTGGCAACTTTATCTGATATATGTAATCAGGCAACACAGACTGTATAATCTTACCTCCCTTAACAGGGAGGTCTTTGGCAATGTGCCTTACAGCTACTAAGGTGTGTCATTGCTGGAGCATAGCCCACAACTTGCCTTTTGTGACGTGACTCTCAAATCCTCCGAACAACGATCATGCGAACCACCCCCCCTCCCGGGAGTGTTGAAACATTTTCTCTTCACTATGACACAAGCAAGATGAATATAAACCATTAGTGAATTAACTGCATTGTAGTTTGCACAGAGCTCTCAGAATACAAAGTAATGCGACTTTATACGGCTTGATTCTGCTTCCCCATCATGCAATCAATAGCAGCTTTGCTGCTGAATGTGCAGAGAGCCAGACCGGCCCAATAAATGCTGAATAGTGTTATTAGTGAATGAACAGATGATACGGGAACCCTGCCAACCCCGTGCAAGCAATCTGCCTGGGGGATGGGGGAAAGGACCAATGATTAATAGGAGGGGGCTCGATCATCTGGATCAGCAGAGTGGTTGTTGTTGATAGAGGTACGCCAGCTTAGGCTGGCTGAGGATCTGGTCCATAGGAAATTTAATTTGGGGGACGAAGTGAACAAAAGAGCTATATTGTAAACTGCCAAGGCAATAAAAAGCAAGAGTTTAAAATAGATTTAGGATGCAGTTGGGCTTTTTATAAAATAAGGGGATTGACTGAGAAGGACAAAGCAAGGAGACAGGGTTGAGAGAAACTCTGAAATTGCAGTTGAGCTTAATAACGATTTGCTGTCCCACAATTAATTATTATCAAATTTAAGGTAACAATCAGCTTTTGTTGTTTCTGTTTTTGAATTAAACAATCACACTAAATTAAACAGTTACTATTTTAGCACAGGAAATTGCCTCCATTGCTGTTCTTCCAGAAATGGCATAAAACTGCTTCTGACAAAACAGGATTAACTCTTCCATGCAATTATTAAGGTATCAGTTAAAGCATCCTTTCTGATGGTAACATACAATATTTTACTGTTGTCTGTATATCTTACACTTTAACAGGGTGACACCATGATCTGCCATTCAGGCCTTCATTGCCACTTTATCAGTTTGGCAAGCTAGTAGTTAGCTCTGTCTCTGTGCTTAGAAGCAGTACATCTTTTTATCACATTTTCCCTTTTACTGCTAGTGTCCTGCTTTGACATTCAGATCACAAGCAGAGCGGTAAGCCCGTTATTAAAGGTAAGATACAACTGAGTGTCTAAAAACAAATGGCTTAAAACAAAGGGTCAAATTTTCAAGGCTGAAGCTTGAACTGTATCTGATTATTTTTTTTTCCACCAAGCAGAATTTTCCTTCCTCTTTGGGAGCATTTCCCACAGGAGGAACCCAGAAACAACAACTGAGAAAGATGACAGTGTGCTGCAACTACTCTGCAACACTCGGAAGAGAGCGCATAAAAAGAGTCTGAAAAGAAGGACCTGCGGGATCCCAAAGGCTTGCTTACACTGGTACTTAAGGATACAAATGGAGAAGATGCTGAAGCAGAGAAGAGGCAGAGGGACGATGGCATGATTGACATGTTAGAGAAGCAAACAGCAGTTCCAGGAAGCTTGTGGAAAGCTGGGACCACCCAAGCAAATGAACGACCTTGTGGGGAAGAAGCTGGATAGAGTTACACAGATCTTAGTGGAAATAGGAGACACAACTTCTTGGTTCCGCTCTGAGAGGTAGTACATAAAAAACCTCATAGGTTCCAAATAAGTCAAGGATTGCCTAGCAGGGAAAAGAAAGGCCTGAGTTATTCTGAAGCAGTGTAAATACACTGAAAGGGGCAACGCAAATTTCTCTACTAGTAATTGTATGAAACTAAAGCCCACCAAGTTGGTGGAGACGCCCTGAAATGTCTACCACAGAAAAATGTAATTCTTGAATTTTCCATCCTAGTTATGTTGGTCCAGGGTAGTACATATTGAGGGCAACCCAACCGAACTCACTTGAATACACTGTTTAATTAAACTGTTGAGACACAGTTAAATAATTAAGATGCAAATTATTGCTTGTAATTCCACTTCTGGGACAACTAAATTGTTCAACACACAGAATTTTCTTTCACAGTCCTTTCTTGTGCTCAGTAGCGCTTCTGCATATCAGTAATTTTACTGAGGCCCTAATTATTCAGCATCATCATACAGGAGTGGACTACTAAAATATAATGCAGAATTTCTTCCCTAGGGCAAGTAATATGTTGGAGCAACAATGTGAATTCTCTTCATGCCTTGAAGAAGAACATACCCAACAGCTTAAAAACCTTCACAGGGTAGTGATTAATACTTACATAGGGGTTTGCACTAGCAAGTGTCATTGAAGAATTCCTACTACAGGCACAACACAGCTGCAGGGTTACCTTTATTTTATCAAGATGAATTTTTCACATTGTGAAAAATGAATAGCTGCAAGCAAAATGAAAGTATTTTTTACCTCCTTAAGAGCATGGGTAGGCAGGAGGATGCAGCTGAGTAGTTGAAAGTACACAAGAGAAATAACGCAGTACTTATTTCCTTTTGGAAGAGGAAAACTGGAAACCATTTTAACTGTTTTTTTGCCATCATGAAGATGTCACAGCAAAGGAAAGCACCTTCTCTAAACTGTGTTACCGTTGAATAGAACCTGGGAAAATCCATCATGGACCAAAAGAGAAAGAAATACTGCACAGTATAAAAATGGTTTGCCACAGCTGCTTTTAAAACAATGCATCACATGCCTCATTGTGGTGATACCATGGTACTGCACTCCATCTTTTCAGCATTGGCTTAGATTTTATCCATTAAAAAAAAAGCATCACAACCGAGGGCCCAGACTGGGAAACTCTTATTGGTAGTGTTCACTGCTACTTTATTTTCTATCCCTTCAGAAGTGATGCACATTAGTAACCTCTGTTTTCAGTAGCAAGGATATGCTGGAGAGATGCAGACACTCGGAGCGAAGTGGGATATAAGATGGCTGCCAAAATAACCCATTCAGAACTGAACCAGCTGTGGAGCGGACGGGGGATGCTGAGTAGAAGCAGAAGCTACATACACATAGGTGTGATTACCGCACAGAAACTTCAAATGGCAGGAACAGCATTTGGAGGATGAAAAAAAATCATGAGGATAAAGCAGATTCTGCATTTGCACCAGCGCCTCTTGCTGTTGAAAGGCTGATGAATGAAGTACTGAATGAAGAGGCTGGAAGAGGTGATCTCTCTGATGGAGAAAAAACAAATAGCATTTCAGGCAGAAGCTCCTGGCAGAGAAGAATGAGTTAGCTAAAGATAAGTAAGGCTGAGTGTTTCAAATATAGATGCTGCAGGATGAAACAGATGGATTTTTCCTCCAGATAATGGATATATAGGGAGCACTCAGAGAAGTCAATTTTTTTCTGAGGTTAGGCAGCTAAAAATACAGCTGGGGAGACTAGAGTCTGGCAAACAATAAAAATTAAGCTCCAGTGATTGTATTGCATTTACTGAAAGAGCTGCAGAGTTTGTGGAGAGGTCAGTCACCAGGGGACTGGTCCTCCAAAGTGAGAAGAGCCCAGTCTTCATGGTGCCATAATCACTGGCAGCTGTGAAGGAGGCTGCAGGGGGCCAAGATGCAGCCCTGAGAAGCTTCTAGCCTTCCTAAAACAAGGGTGAACTAAAACCTGATGAACAGGAGGAAAACGCAGATAGGAAGATTTCATAGAGCAAGAAGATGCAATGGTTTAAAGGGCAACAAAAAATTTCAAGTCCAACCAACATCAGCTGAAGAGCTTTAACTGAAGGGAACGGACCTTGGAAAGAAGGAATGTATCCAGCTAAAGGGTGAAAGGAAAAAGCTACAGGTACCGTACTCGTTTTGGCCTTGCATGCTTCTGATTCACTTCGGAATATTTCAAATTATTTCAAAAGCTCTTCAGGTTTCTGAGAGCCAGCACTCAAAGATATGTTAAGAACAGTGGCGTATCTGTCCCCAGGACCAGGAGTGGCGTAAACGTATGGCATACAGGGAGAGGCAGTCAGGTCCTTGATTTCTTTCCTGTATGGTTCAAAGCTTCTGCTTAGAAAACTCAAAAAAATGGGGATGGAAAGCATATCATAGGGGATGAACTAACTACATTGTCTCAAAGAATAACTAAATGCAGCTGTAATTAGCATCCTTTAAATTAATATTAGTCTGAAATCCTGGATTGTGGGAACCTGGCTTTTCAGCTGTACCTGTTCAAAAGACTTAAGTCTGTTGACAAGTGATAGGCGAAGCGTATAATCTTTAACAAACGTTAGTGTGTTGCTTCATGTAACTGTCTTACACACCCCCAAGATCAGACTATTTCTGAAGTGGGTGAAAAACTGGTATCTGAATTTCATAATCAGCCAGTATTTTGGGGCTCTGGTAGTTATCGATAGCAAGGGGAAATAAATTTTCTCACTCGTAAAGGATCACCAGTTTTGATGGAGCTCAGGAAGACCCAGAAATGATCCAGAATATGAAGCTGTTTTCCTGACAGTGTGGACTTCAGCACTGAAATGAATGACTGAGTGCTGCTCTGACTGTTGATGCAGCATATTGCAGATGTTTTGTCCATCAGGACACAGACTATGGAATTTTGCAGAATGACTATAAGTGCTATATTGGCTTTCAGCAGATCTTAAAGTAGGAGTACTTATAGCTTTATGGCCTCTGACCACATGGCCTGCATGGCGCAGAAGAAGAGCCAACTTCTTTTAACACTGACGCTGTCTGGGTCTCCTGCTTGGACCTGCATCTGATCGCACAGTTGTCCTTATTCAGTTCTGTATATGTGTATGTGCTGTTATTTTAGGTATCCTGTCTTTACAGTAAAACACTTCATAAACATTCCTGGGGAAGAATCTGAGGTCTTGAACTCTGCAAAATTCCTGGAAAAGACTGGTCTCTGGGGCCTGGTCTGCAAGCCCAATGATTGGCTGATTGGCAGTATGCATCCCATATGCATCCCACAAGGTGACTCATAAATCAGTCTCAGGCTTGGAATAGTGGAGGCAGGTGTTGCCATTTTGCATCTTAGACAGTCTGTGTGTCTCTCTTAGCTCATTATTATGGAGTGAAAAGATGGGATTCAGGCCTGGTTTTGTCAGCAATCAATACCAATGTCAGCATTAAAAAAAAAAAAAAAAAAATCTGTCCCCCAGCCTTTAACTTCTTTGTCTAGGGTTGCCTGTCTGCTGCCTGGGTGCATGATGAAGCACAAGCACATCATCTTGGATAATTTGGGAACTCATATAACTGGGATCATAGGACACACATTTCAGAATTTGGACTTTCAGCCACACATCTCACAAACTAAATTATACAGAGCATACTGATATTCTTTTCGGATTTGGGATTCTTCTGAGATGAGACAGCTATTATGGCCCATTTTTAAGGGATGATGCAGTGCTGCAGGATGAGCAGGGCTTCAGAGGTGCGGATTTGGATTCCTCTACTATACAGCTCCTTTCCAGTGGGCCTGTCGATAGGGGTGAGGGAACTGTCGTGGGTAGTCTAGCAAGGTCAATGCCTGAACCAAACTTATCAAGTCACCTTGATCAAATGCAGAAAGCTCAGAAGTAGTTCTGAACATTTTTTCAGCAAAGACCTTAGATATTGGCTAGGTTGTCCCAGAAGAAGCAGATGGTAGCACTGCTCATCCAGGAAAAAACCCCACAACAGTCTCACATTAAAGAAAAGTGGCTATGTGCAATGCAATGTAAGATGACCCACATTCAAAGAATAATAATAATAATATCATTTTGAGGAAAGTCCTCAAGATTTAAACATTTGAAAAATATAAGAGCCTAGGGAGTCTATGGAAGAGCATGCCACAGTTCACATCTCAGATGCAGATATACTGAATCTGGTCAACGTGTTAGTTTTCCTTTTTTCCTAAAAAGGCCCACTGTTGAGGATGGGAGAAGAAGGTGATGGTGGAGGTTACCGCATTTCCAAAGTGGGAGGCTATTTGCATCTTCATTTGAGGCTCCGATGAGTCCACTCCCTTAGGGGGATGCACTTGATCTTAATGGATGTTTCCCTTACAGTTGCCATTGGCTTCTTAGAACATTTTGTCAAGAAGAAGTACAACCAGTGCTTGCTTCTTAAAGGCTTTTAATAACATTTCTTGAATTTTCTAATCTTGAAATACAAATTCCCGCATCAGAAACAAAGAACAGTGCATCTTAAAGTCACAACTTTTCTATGTTGTTTTCTGAAAATGTTGTATGAATGATGTTTCAAGGTTATACATCATTGACATGGATCAAATGGCAGCATTTATTAGAGGGAAGAAAGTCAAACCAGATGTCATGGGAATCCTCATCTGCTTCCACTAAAACTGAAACAGAATCTAGTTTTGATGTTAATTTTAATAGCAGCCTGTGAACCATATTTCAGATTTTTAAAACAATGGTAAAATCCTAAATTTGAGGTCTGGATAATTTGATATCTGAATTCTGCTTCTCCTCTCACAATTGCACACTCAATGAAGAGGAGTTAAATGTTCTTGTTTAGCGCATATACAATTGTACTTTTGCAAAAAGTCTATAGGTTTTGCTTCTTTGTTTCTGTGAGGGCTATTTGATTTTGGATAAATACATGTTCTGTCTGACAAACAAATTTTGTTTCTAAAGTCTACTGCTTTCTACAAACTAATAACACATAATAGAGTCCCTTTCTTTCCAGTTTGTAATATTTACTAACACATTTTAACGTATGATTAGATCCTGTGCAGTCTTTTTAAAAATCTAGGCTAACAAACCTTTCTTCTTTTTTTTTTTTTTTTCCCCTAAATCTTTTGCTGTGGACAGAAATTCTGGGTTACATTAGATTCATTTATCTTTGCAGGTTGCCTTCAAAGTAGTCCAGAAGTAATCAGTTCTGTTTCCCTTTACAGTTCCTCTTGCTTCCCTACTCCACCACAGGTCTCTTAATACTTCCACTATCGGGGCCTTTTCTCCACCCCTTTCTAGCTGAGTAAGGCTTGAAGTTGGGTGGGACTCCACTGTAACCCAACCGGTATTCTGCTACAATACAGGCGCATACACTTCTCTGTGGCTCATTAGCTGGTACCTAAAGCTCTGATCCTGTGTGCACAGGGTGTCCCCTTTCTTGACTTGAAATTCAATGACCATGAGGTAGTGTTTGTCAGAGGCCACCAGTATCATTAACCCTGGCAGAACATCTGATTATCTTTAGCTGAGAGACTACAGGCATTCAGGGGCGCCTTCTACAGAAACAAACAGTGACATTGTTATTAACACCAGACCTATGGAATACAGAGCCAAGGCTAGAGCACATGCTGGAGTAGATTATAATAACAAAACACACAAAAAACCAAACAAAAAACCCAAACTCCCAAACCAAACAATAGTCTTCACTCTCCTTTTGTTTGTTTCAAAATGTGAGTAGGCTGGTTTTGTACTTTCAATTATATTATCACATAATGCAAAACTCTTTCCTGTGTGTTCTCTTTCTCTTTTTAATCTTCAACTTCTACTTCATCTTTCTCCCTTTTTCTCTAGTTCATCTGTTCTTTTTCTCTAACTATTGTATTTGCCCGAATACAGAACAAGCCTGCGTAGCAGACAGCCTCTTGCCTTCCCATGCTCTAGCCTCACATCCTCACTTCCCAAGTCTGATCTGCCTTAGTCCGCTTCGCATTTCGAGATAGATGGGAGACGGCTCCTGCTCAGCTGAACAACTCCAGATGCTTTGTAGAAAGCGGGGAGCTGCTGCCCATACCCCAGCAAGCCACACTAGCAGCCAGCTGCTCAGTGGCACCTCCACCCTACGGGAGGTGGTTTCTCCATTGCTTGCAGCAAATTCACTGGCGCTCAGAAGCTGCCACTTCCAGAGGTGCAAGCAAGATACCGAGGGTTCCCAAGCTGGATGGGAATATCTGGTCAAGTTTGCAGCACCCAGTCTTGAGCTTGAATGTGAAGTGACATTCATACATAGAGGTTGTTTTCTAAGCTAAATCACTTGAAAAGCCTAGTTGTACACAGGAGCATGGATACTTCAATAAAAACAAGTGACAGAGAGATCACAGGGTGAAGTGAAAGCTCGATAAAATATTTCAGGCTGCCAGCACGGTAAAGGGATGCGCGTATGCTGTTCCTGCTAGAAAAGAAGCTAACATCACATAAATCCAACATTTCCTTTTGCTTGCCTTAAATCAATGGGCTTGTGGTGCTATTCCTTAGAGTCAACAAAGATGCCAGGAAAAATCTGTTTCCAAGCTGACTGCCCTTTCTCAGAACTGCCTGTAAGCACCAGGGAGGATGGAAAGTGGGCTGCCGAGGTGCTTAAGGGAGGAGTTTGCCAGCAAAAGAGAACTGCAGAGTTTGAAGCATGGAGAGACCTTCAGTTTTCCTGGAGTTCTTACTAAAAATGTCTAATTCATTTAATGAGAAAAGCAATATCCTAAACCAAACAATCTAATCATCTTGGCTCTCCTCCCCTCCCAGTAATTTTTAATATAATGATGGAGACTGTGAGCATAATGTATTCTTAGCCTGATGCTTTTTGCTTTAATGCTGGATTGAAATATTGCTCTAAGGAAAGAAGAAAATATATGTCATTTGTAAACAAAGGCAATGCATGACCGAGATGGGCAGACAAAGATGGTACATTCTTGTAGTTGCAAGGAACTCTGCAGAAACTTTCTTTAATCTAGGAAAACGCTTTTACATAGTTAGCGAAACAGTCTTACTAGCAAGCTACTCTCCGAGGATCTCAAATAACAACCAGAAGGTTTTTGTATACACACACAGCCTATATTCTGCCATAAGCTCCACAGAGAAACCTTGTGATTTTTACCTTGCTGCCACATTGTAGTGCTTTATGGGAAGACCTTGATAAGGAAGACGTACTTGAGCAATAGGCTTTCTCACCAGTGCCTGTCTGTCCCAAACATCTTCCTTCCTTACTGCAGCCTGTTCTCCTGGGTGCTCAGAAATAGTTGCAAGTTTGTTCAGCTTTACACTAACAGAAGTCCTAATAAGAAGACACACCATCATTGCGCGCTGAACTTTGGAGATCAGCTCCTGGATCTGGTTTAGCTATCCATGCATCAGCAGCCATGCTGACAGGCTCACCCAAATTGTAGTGGCCTCATTGTTCTGTACTTGCCCTATACGTTGCTGTGACTTCTGAGGGAAAGCCACACATGATTATATGATCATCTCAGCTAACACATTAGGGTGTTGATGATGCAGAAGTTTACTCTCATGAAGTGACTTATAGGGCCAGGGAGTGGAGAGATCCCAGAAAATCAAAGGCAGTTCCTTTAAATCAGAGGAGGTATTAATACATTGTAGAATTCCACAGTGATGGGGTGGAAGAGAAGTGAGAAAATTGTGTGTTTATAGGAAGAACCTTGGAAAACAAATGTTGCATCCCTTATTTTGTGAAAAAAGTGGCATGCAAAATACTCAAAGCATATCTGTTGATTTTTCTGAAGCCTTCTTTGACCTCTGTAAATTGCATTGCAAGATAGTCTCCACTGTGCAGCTAATATCCCATCTTGAACAAAAGTCTGTTGACTAAGGGGAAAGGTCAAAATCCTGCAAACATATCATGCATCTGAAATAAATCCCAAATTAGAAGATATTAAGTGCTGATATAAAAAAAAAAAGATGTACTGGACAAGAGGAAAGCAAAATTCCAATTCCATTCCATGATCATTTGAAAAATAGCAAATGGATGGATATGAAGGCTAAACCCTAGATATCAAAGATAAAGGGAGCATAAATCCAATAAGATAGGATCAAAGAAACATTGGAGAAATGACTTGATATTCAGAGAATATGAAAGCCATCATTTTGGGTGAAATCTGTCTATGAAGAAGAAGAGTCAGCAGATCGATACCTGGCTCCAAGCCTGGTGTCACTGGCAGAAATTTGGGTTTTTTGTTGATCATGCATCAGTCTACACAACACCAGGCCTACTGGCGACAGATGGGGTACACCTGTCTCAAAGGGGGAAAAGGATCTTTTCACAGGAGTGAGCAGGGCTCATTGAAAGGGCTTTAAACTAGATTTGAAGGGGGAAAGGGAGAAAACCAGGCTCACTAGAGATAAGCCTGCGTGTGGCACACCAATGTTTGAGGGGCGGTGTGCTAGCGAGGTCCTTTGATCTGCCATCTCAATGGAGGTAGGGGATGGAGATCCATGCGGCAGCAAAGACGCAAGGGTTATTGATGTGTTAGAAACCACGGAAGCGCCTGAGAATGGTCACATAGGAATTAGGACTTCCTTCCCCAAAAAGGCAGTGGGATCAGTAGCCCGACTGAAGTGCATCTACACCAATGCACGCAGCATGGGCAACAAACAGGAGGAGCTGGAAGCCATTGTGCAGCAGGAAAACTATGATATAGTTGCCATCACGGAAATATGGTGGGATGACTCGCACAGCTGGAGTGCTGCAATGGATGGCTATAAGCTCTTCAGAAGGGATAGGCAAGGAAGGAGACGCAGTGGGGTAACCCTGTACATTTGGGAGTGTTTTGATTGTCTAGAGCTTAATGATGGTGATGATAGGGTTGAGTGTTTATGGGTAAGAATCAGGGGGAAGGCCAACAAGGCAGATATCATGGTGGGAGTTTGTTACAGACCACCCAATCAGGATGAAGAGGCAGATGAAATATTCTATAAGCAGCTGGGAGAAGTCTCACAATCACTAGCCCTTGTTCTCATGG